>NC_091749.1:26990693-27070693 GCF_043380555.1 Nothobranchius furzeri
CACTTTCTATATTGGGCCAGAATTTGGTGAGTTTTTGGATATGCTAAGACCCCCTAAAGGCCGTCCAAAGACGCGGAAGAAAAAAAAAGAAAAAAAAAGAAGAAAGAAAGAAAATTAAAGCTGCAAGCAGCGTCGTTCGGCCCTCGCAGCGAAGCTGCTCGCCCTCCTTCCGCACCCCCTCCGCTCCATCCCCGACGCTCTCCAAACCCAGCTCCGCGCTTCTCCGTCCTGGCCGGCAGCCGGGGGCACCAGGGAACGTCTGGCGGAACAGAAAGTCAACCACCCCGACACCAGAAACCGTGAACGGCCTCCTCGTCCACACCTTACCCTGACTCAGCATCCCCTCTGAGCCCACCATTACACGTCTCACCACTAGGAGATACTCTATCTTTACCACACTGGTGATGCGATGTTCAGTCTCGGGCAAGTCGGAGGCTGTTTGTGGAAGTTACAGTCAAACGTAAGGTCACAGTGTCACGTCAGAAATCGCCATGGCATCAAAGCCCCTGCCTTTCTGAAAAGCTATCAGATCTGAATGGTCATTACAACATCATGAAGACAGTGCATGACCTTAGTGTCATCTTGACTAAATTAGAGGGAACAAATATGGGCATTTCACCATAAAACAGTTGACTTCCTGTAGTCAGGGGGCGGGGCTTAGGTGATGTCAGCTGTCCACATTGTCACTGTCTTCAGATGTGGTCAGTGATCACACAGACAAAGTATGAAATTGATCTGATCATGCACATGGGAGTTGTTAAGTCAAATAAGGTAATGGCGACTGGTCAAAGTTTGAGGCTTAGCCACGCCCACACCTTTATACTTATTTAAAATCCGACGGTTGAATTTTTTCCTCTATGTCTTAAGAGTATATAGCAGAGGTTTGAAGGTGATCGGTGGAAAGGGCGAGGAGATATCATTCTCCTAATAACGTGTGCGAAAACCACTAAATTGAGTACTTGGACCAAAATGGCCGACCTCCTGTGCGACATTGTGCTTGGCTCCAAGAGACTTTTTTGTAGGTCCTGGTACACTACATTAGTGTGCCAAATTTTGTGATCCTCAGTCAAAGCATGGCTTGGGGCTGACTGTTTTAATGGTCCTAGGGGGCGCTGTTTCAGAAAATAGGCCACGCCCACAAACTTCAGCTGTCCAATTCTATTAGGGGTCAGAGTAGGATCACTCATCAGAACTTGTATGGCGATGTCACAATGACTGAAGAAATGAGAGACAAACGTATTTCCATGTCGTGATGGCGAATTTCGCCATTCTTCCAAAGCCCCGCCTTTATTCGAAACCTGCCAGTACTATAGACCAAGTGACCTCAACTTGTCTGCTGCTATTCGCCACTGTTTGGTGGTGATTGGTTAAAAGGAGTCCAATAGGGAGCTGTGAAAAAAAAGAGTGGCGTGGCGACAGGTCAAAGTTTGAGGCTTAGCCACGCCCACACCTTTATACTTATTTAAAATCCGACGGTTGAATTTTTTCATCTATGTGTTAAGAGTATGTAGCCGAAGTGTGAAGGCAATTGGTGAAAAGGGCGACGGAGCATCACTCTCCAAACAACGTGTGCGAAAACCACTAAATTGCGCACTTGGACCAAAATGGCCGACTTCCTGTGCGACAATGCACTTGGCTCCAAGAGACTTTTTTGTAGGTCCTGAGACACCACATTAGTGTACCAAATTTCGTAATCCTCAGTCAAAGCATGGCTTGGGGCTGTCAGTTTTAATGGTCCTAGGGGGCGCTATTTCAGAAAATAGACCACGCCCACCGGAATTTCACATCAGATCTTTTGGGGGGCCAGACTAGGATCACTCACAAGAAGCTTCGTGGCGATATCTCTAGAAATGACGAAATGGGAGGCAAACGTAAGGCCTAAGTGGTACGCCTGAATTCGCCGCGCCGCCACAGCCCCGCCTTCTGCAGAAAACTCCCATAAAGTGAAGCCAAGCAACCCCAACTTGTCTTCAGTTACCCGCTACAAATTTGGGGTGATTATTGGAAAGGGCGAATTTTGGAAAATTTCCCAGTAAAACTTGACCTTTTAAGTCCTGAGGGGGCGGGGCTTATGTGACATCATCAATCGACCATTCATTTGTCTTCGGAGGGCGATGACAATTGTCCACAGAACATTTCTTTAACCGTAATTCTTTCATTTATGAAATTATAGCAATTTGAATTTTTTTGGCGAGTGTTCGAACTTTGAGGCCTGGCCCCGCCCCTTCAGTATTTACGAAAAGTCAATTTTATTGTCTCATTTGAATCGTCCATCGATTCTGTTCGATCTCGCACAATTTTTGAGACGATGGTGCGAAAAATGACCAAACTGTTCAACCAAATATAGACCCTAGAAATGGCCAAAACGGGGTCAAAATGGCCACTTTACTCCAAAATGGCCGACTTCCTGTTTGATATTGACCATGGTTGCAAGAGACTTTTCTGTGCGGACTGTTGAGTACTACAAGTATACCAAATTTCATAACTGTACGATAAACTAAGCTTTATGGAGAGGGGTATTTTTCACTTTCTAGGGGGCGCTGTTCAGTCACTTTTTGACGAACTTTCACATCGCCAGTGAAATACGTAAATTTCACGCACTTTCTATATTGGGCCAGAATTTGGTGACTTTTTGGATATGCTAAGACCCCCTAAAGGCCATTCAAAGACGCGGAAGAAAAAAGAATAATAATAAGAAGAAACGGAGCAGATACAATAGGCCTTCGCAGCTTCACTGCTCGGGCCTAATTAAAGCTGCAAGCAGCGTCGTTCGGCCCTCGCAGCTCCGCGCCGCTCCGGCCTGGCCGGCAGCCCGGGGCACCAGGCTACGTCTGCGAAACAGAAACGTCAACCACCCCGACACCAGAAACTGCTAACGGTCACCTCATCCGCACCTCACCCTGACACAGCATCCCCTTTGAGCCCACCATTATATTACACGTCTCACCACTAGGGCATACTCTATCTTTACCACACTGGTGGTGTGATGACAGAGACAAACTTTAATGCTTTTCTGACCAGGTTTTTTAAGTTATTGTAGGTTAAATTTATCTAGAGGGTGTTGTGACCAACCACAGAAAAATCCCGTTGAGGTCAGCTTTGGTTGACAAAGATGGTTTTCTGTTATTTTGACATCAATCAGACACTGTGTGTTCTTTCTAGAACCAGTGAGCTGAAAGGGGCAGAGCTACAGGGATTAAAACCAACAACCACATCAATGTGTTTGGTGCAGTCACGTGATATCACAAGCCAAGTATATTGCCATTCTGACTTTGTCTTTAGAAGTTAATAAAGTTTGAACCTATCTTGGGGTGCTGTGACCATTTACAACTAAATCCCATAGAGGTATCTTTGCTCATCAAAGATGGTTTGGCATCAATCAATTGTTGCATGTGTCATCTAGAGACAAAAGGCTGTAAGTGGGCAGAGTTAAAGTGATTTGAACAAGTGAGCACATACATGTGTTGATTGCAGTTGTGTGATGACTCCCATCAAGTTTAATATAGTTTGGAGCTTTTTTACAGAAGTAACAAAGGTTTTATCGTATCTAGGGGGTGCTGTTCCAAATTTAGGAAATATTCCATGAAGAAGTTTGTAGGTTGATAACAGTCATTTGTGTGCCGTTTGGTGTGAATTGCATCATGCATGTGTTATTAAGGGCCTAATATCTGTCAAGGGGCGGAGCTAAAGCTATATCCACCAATTACCACATGATTGTGTTGGGTTCCTTTGTGTGATGACATATGGTAAGTTTGATGCAATTACGACCTCTTCTGTAGGAGTTGTTACAGTTTTAAAGGTATGTAGGGGGCGCTGTGGTGATATTACACAACATTCTCCAACTGTTTGTGCCTCGTTGGCTAAAGGGCATGATTGTTCATTGCCATGTTCAGTCTCGGGCAGATCGGAGGCTGTTTGTGGAAGTTACAGTCAAACGTAAGGTCATGGCGTCACGCCAGAATTCGCCATGGCATCAAAGTCCCTCCCTATCTAGAAAGCTATCAGATCTGAATGGTCATTACAACATCATGAAGACAGTGCATGACCTTAGTGTCATGTTGACTAAATTAAAGGGGACAAATATGGGCATTTCACCATAAAACAATAGACTTCCAATAGTCAGGGGGCGGGGCTTAGGTGATGTCAGCTGTCCACATTATCATTGTCTTCAGATGTGGTCAGTGATCACACAGACAACGTTTGATATACGATCTGATCATGCACATGGGAGTTAAGTCAGGTAATGTAATGGCGAAAGGTCAAAGTTTGAGGCTTAGCCACGCCCACACCTTGATACTTATTTAAAATCCGACGGTTGAATTTTTTCCCCTTTGTCTTAAGAGTACATAGCAGATGTTTGAAGGTGATCGGTGAAAAGGGCGACGGGGCATCAAGGTCCAAACAACATGTGCGAAAACCAACTAAATCAAGTACTTGGACCAAAATGGCCGACCTCCTGAACGACTTTGCACTTGGCTCCAAGAGACTTTTTTGTAGGTCCTGAGACACTACATTAGTGTACCAAATTTCGTGATCCTCAGTTAAAGCTTGGCTTGGGGCTGACAGTTTTAATGGTCCCAGGGGGCGCTATTTCAGAAAATAGGCCACGCCCACAAACTTCAACTGTCCAGTTCTATTGGGGGTCAGACTCGGATCACTCACCAGACATTTTGTGGCGATGTCACGATAATTGAAGAAATGAGAGGCAAACGTATAGCCATGGCGTGATGGCGAATTTCGCCATGCTCCCAAAGCCCCGCCTTTTCTCAAAACCTTCCAGTACTGGAGACCAAGTGACGTCAACTTGTCTGCTGCTATTTACCAGAGATTCCTGGTGATTGGGTAAAATGGGTCCAATAGGGAGCTGTGAAAAAAAGAGTGGCGTGGCGAAAGGTCAAAATTTGAGGCTTAGCCACGCCCACACCTTTATACTTATTTAAAATCCGACGGTTGAATTTTTTCCTCTATGTCTTAAGAGTATATAGCAGACGTCTGAAGGCGATTGGTGAAAAGGGCGACGGAGCATCACTCTCCAAACAACGTGTGTGAAAACAACTAAATCGCGCACTTGGACCAAAATGGCCGACTTCCTGTGCGACCTTGCACTTGGCTCCAAGAGACTTTTTTGTAGGTCCTAAGACACCACATTAGTGTACCAAATTTCGTAGTCCTCAGTCAAAGCATGGCTTGGGGCTGACAGTTTTAATGGTCCTAGGGGGCGCTAATTCAGACAATAGGCCGCGCCCACAAACTTAAGCTGACCATTTCTATTGGGGGTCAGACTAGGATCACTCACAACAAATTTCGAGGTGATATCACGATAAATGAAGAAATGAGAGGCAAACGTATTTCCATGGCGTGATGGCGAATTTCGCCATGCTCCCAAAGCCCCGCCTTTTTTCAAAACCTTCCAGTACTGGAGACCAAGTGACCTCAACTTGCCTGCTGCTATTTACCAGAGATTCCTGGTGATTGGGTAAAAGGAGTCCAATAGGGAGCTGTGAAAAAAAGGGTGGCGTGGCGAAAGGTCAAAGTTTGAGGCTTAGCCACGCCACAACCTTTATACTTATTTAAAATCCGACGGTTGAATTTTTTCCTGTATGACTTAAGAGTATTTAGCAGGAGTTTGAAGGTGATTGGTGAAAAGGGCGATGGAGCATCACTCTCCAAACAAGGTGTGCGAAAACCACTAAATCGAGTACTTGGACCAAAATGGCCGACTTCCTGTACGACTTTGCACTTGGCTCCAAGAGACTTTTTTGTAGGTCCTGAGAAACCACATTAGTGTACCAGATTTCGTAATCCTCAGTCAAAGCATGGCTTGGGGCTGACAGTTTTAATGGTCCTAGGGGGCGCTAATTCAGAAGATAGGCCACGCCCACAAACTTAAGCTGACCATTTCTATTCGGGGTCAGACTAAGATCACTCACAACAAATTTCGAGGTGATATCACGATAAATGAAGAAATGAGAGGCAAACGTATTTCCATGGCGTTATGGCGAATTTCGCCATGCTCCCAAAGCCTCGCCTTTTTTCAAAACCTTCCAGTACTGGAGACCAAGTGACCTCAACTTGCCTGCTGCTATTTACCAGAGATTCCTGGTGATTGGGTAAAAGGAGTCCAATAGGGAGCTGTGAAAAAAAGGGTGGCGTGGCGAAAGGTCAAAGTTTGAGGCTTAGCCACGCCCACACCTTTATACTTATTTAAAATCCGACGGTTGAATTTTTTCCTCTATGTCTTAAGAGTATATAGCAGAAGTTTGAAGGCGATTGGTGAAAAGGGCGACGGAGCATCACTCTCCAAACAACGTGTGTGAAAACCACTAAATTGCGCACTTGGACCAAAATGGCCGACTTCCTGTGCGACTTTGCACTTGGCTCCAAGAGACTTTTTTGTAGGTCCTGAGACACTACATTAGTGTGCCAAATTTCGTGATCCTCAGTCAAAGCACGGCTTGGGGCTGACAGTTTTAATGGTCCTAGGGGGCGCTATTTCAGAAAATAGGCCACGCCCACAAACTTCAGCTGTCCAATTCTATTAGGGGTCAGAGTAGGATCACTCATCAGAAATTGTGTGGCGATGTCACAATGATTGAAGAAATGAGAGACAAATGTATTTCCATGGCGTGATGGCGAATTTCGCCATGCTCCCAAAGCCCCGACTTTATTCGAAACCTGCCAGTACTATAGACCAAGTGACCTCAACTTGTCTGCTGCTATTTGCCAGTGATTGCTGGTGATTGGTTAAAAGGAGTCCAATAGGGAGCTGTGAAAAAAAGAGTGGCGTGGCGACAGGTCAAAGTTTGAGGCTTAGCCACGCCCACACCTTTATACTTATTTAAAATCCGTAGGTTGAATTTTTTCCCCTTTGTCTTAAGAGTCTATAGCAGAAGTTTGAAGGTGATTGGTGAAAAGGGCAATGGTGTAACACTCTCCAAACAACGTGTGCGAAAACCACTAAATCGACTACTTGGACCAAAATGGCCGACTTCCTGTGCGACTTTGCACTTGGCTCCAAGAGACTTTTTTGTAGGACCGGAGACACCACATTAGTGTACCAGATTTCGTACTCCTCAGTCAAAGCATGGCTAGGGGCTGACAGTTTTAATGGTCCTAGAGGGCGCCATTTCAGAAAATAGGCCACGCCCACAAACTACAGCTGTCCAAATCTATTGGGGGTCAGACTAAGATCACTCACCAGACATTTTGTGGTGATGGCACGATAATTGAAGAAATGAGAGGCAAACGTATTGCCATGGCGTCATGGTGAATTTTGCCATGCTCCCAAAGCCCCGCCTTTTTTCAAAACCTGCCAGTACTGGAGACTAAGTGACCTCAACTTGTCAGCTGCTATTCGCCAGAGATTGCTGGCGATTGGGTAAAAGGAGTCCAATAGGTAGCTGTGAAAAAATAAGTGGCGTGGTGACAGGTCAAAGTTTGAGGCTTAGCCACGCCCACACCTTTATACTTATTTAAAATCCGACGGTTGAATTTTTTCCTTTATGTCTTAAGAGTCTATAGCAGAAGTTTGAAGGCGATTGGTGAAAAGGGCGATGGAGCATCACTCTCCAAACAACGTGTGCGAAAACCACTAAATCGAGTACTTGGACCAAAATGGCCGACTTCCTGTGCGACTTTGCACTTGGCTCCAAGAGACTTTTTTGTAGGTCCTGAGACACCACATTAGTGTGCCAAATTTCATAATCCTCAGTCAAAGCATGACTTGGGGCTGACAGTTTTAATGGTCCTAGGGGGCGCTATTTCAGAAAATAGGCCACGCCCACCGGATGTTCACATCACATTTTGTGGGGGGCTGAACTAGGATCACTCCCAAGAGGTTTTGTGGCGATATCTCTAGAAATGACGAAATGGGAGGCAAACGTAAGTCCTAAGCGGTACGCCTGACTTCGCCGCGCCGCCACAGCCCCGCCTTCTGGAGAAAACTCCCATAAAGTGACGCCAAGCAACCCCAACTTGTCTTCAGTTACCCGCTACAAATTTGGGGTGATTATTGGAAAGGGCGAATTTTGGAAAATTTCCCAGTAAATCTTGACCTTTTAAGTCCTGAGGGGGCGGGGCTTATGTGACATCATCAATCGACCATTCATTTGTCTTCGGAGGGCGACGCCGATTGTCCTTAGAACATTTCTTTAACTGTAATTCTTTCATTTATGAATCTATAGCAATTTGAATTTTTTGGGCGAGTGCTCGAACTTTGAGGCCTGGTCCCGCCCCTTCAGTATTTACGAAAAGTCAATTTTATTGTCTCATTTTAATCGTCCATCGCTTCTGTTCGATCGCACACTATTTTTGAGACGATCGTGCGAAAAATGACCAAACTGTTAAACCAAATATAGACCCTAGAAATGGCCAAAACGGGGTCAAAATGGCCACTTTAGTCCAAAATGGCCGACTTCCTGTTTGATATTGACCATGGGTGCAAGAGGCTTTTCTGTGCGTATTGTTGAGTTCTACAAGTGTACCAAATTTCATCACTCTACTATGAAAAAAGGTCAAAGCGGAGGGGTATTTTTAATTTTCCAGGGGGCGCTGTTGAAACATTTTTTTACCAACTTTCAGGTTGCCAGTGAAATACGTAAATTTCACGCACTTTCTATATTGGGCCAGAATTTGGTGACTTTTTGGATATGCTAAGACCCCCTAAAGGCCATCCAAAGACGCGGAAGAAAAAAAAAGAAAGAAAGAAAGAAAGAAAAAAAAAAATAATAAACGGAGCAGATACAATAGGCCTTCGCAGCTTCACTGCTCGGGCCTAATTAAAGCTGCAAGCAGCGTCGTTCGGCCCTCGCAGCGAAGATGCTCACCCTCCTTCCGCACCCCCTCCGCTCCATCCCCGATGCTCTCCAAACCCAACTCCCCGCCGCTCCGTCCTGGCCGGCAGCACGGGGCACCAGGGCACGTCCACGGACTGAAACGTCCACCACCCTGACACCAAGAAAAGCTAACAGTCACCTCATCCACACCTCACCCTGAATCAGCATCCCCTCCGAGCCTACCATTATATTACATGTCTCACCACTAGGGCATACTTTATCTTTAGCACACTGTTGGTGTGATGACACAGACCAACTTTAGTGCTTTTTTGCCCATATTTATTAAAGTTTTCGAAAGTTAAAGTTATCTAGGGGGCGCTGTGATCAATTACAGAAAAATCCCATTGAGGTCAGCTTTGGTTGACAAGGACAGTTTTCTGTTATTTTGGCATCAAACGGACGTTGTGTGTGTTATCTAAAGCCAGTGAGCTGAAAGGGGCGGAGCTACAGGGATTTGAATCAACAACCACATCAATGTGTTTGGTGCAGTCACGTGATGTCACAAGCCAAGTATAATGCCATTCTGACTTTGACTTTAGAAGTTAATAAAGTTTGAACCCATCTAGGGGGCGTTGTGACCATTTACAAGTAAATGCCATAGAGGTCATCTTTGGTCATCAAAGATGGTTTTCTGTTAATTTGGAATCAATCAAACGTTGCATGGGTCATCTAGAGACAAAAAGCTGTAAGTGGGTGGAGTTAAAGTGAATTGAACAAGTGATCACATACATGTGTTGATTGCAGAAGTGTGATGACTCCCACAATGTTTGATGTAGTTTGGAACTTTTTTGCAGAAGTTACAAAGGTTTTTTGTATCTAGGGGGCGCTGTCCCAAATTTAAGAATTATTCCATGAAGAAGTTTGTAGGTTGATGACAGTCATTTGTGTGCAGTTTGGTGTGAATTGCATCATGCATGTGTTATTAAGGGCCTAATATCTGTCAGGGGGCGGAGCTAAAGCAATATCAACAACTTACCACAGGACTGTGGTGGGTGCCATTGTGTGAGTACACATAGCAAGTTTGGTGCAGTTACGACCTCGTCTGTAGGAGTTATTACAGTTTTAATGGTGTGTAGGGGGCGCTGTGGTGACATTACACAACTTTCACCAACGGTGTGTGCCTCGTTGAATAAAGGGCATGATTGTTGATTGCCATGTTCAGTCTCGGGCAGATCGGAGGTTGTTAGTGGAAGTTACAGTCAAACGTAAGGTCACGGCGTCACGCCAGAATTCGCCGTGGCATCAAAGCCCTTCCCTTTCTGAAAAGCTATCAGATCTGAATGGTCATTACAACATCATGAAGACAGTGCATGACCTTAGTGTCATGTTGACTAAAGTAGAGGGGACAAATATGGGCATTTCACCATTAAAAAATAGACTTCCTGTAGTCAGGGGGCGGGGCATAGGTGATGTCAGCTGTCCACATTGTCATTGTCTTGAGATGTGGTCAATGATCACACAGACGGAGTTTGATATAGATCTGATCATGCACATGGGAGTTGTTAAGTCAAGTAATGTAATGGCGAAAGGTCAAAGTTTGAGGCTTAGCCACGCCCACACCTTTATACTTGTATAAAATCCGACGGTTGAATTTTTTCCTCTATGTCTTAAGATTATATAGCAGGAGTTTGAAGGTGATAGGTGGAAAGGACGACGAGACATCATTCTCCTAATAACGTGTGTGAAAACCACTAAATCGAGTAATTGGACCAAAATGGCCGACTTCCTGTGCGACTTTGCACTTGGCTCAAAGAGACTTTTTTGTAGGTCCTGAGACCCCACATTAGTGTACCAAATTTCGTACTCCTCAGTCAAAGCATGGCTTGGGGCTGACAGTTTTAATGGACCTAGGGGGCGCTATTTCAGAAAATAGGCCACGCCCATTTGATGTTCACATGAGATCTTTTGGGGGGCCGGACTAGGATCACTCACAAGACGTTTCGTGACTGTATCTATAGAAATGACGACATGGGAGGCACATGTATGGTCACGGCGGTACGCCTGACTTCGCCGCGTCGCCACAGCCCCGCCTTCTGCAGAAAACACCCATAAAGTGACGTCAAGCAACGCCAACTTCTCTTCAGTTACCTGCTACAAATTCGGGCTGATTATTCGACAGGGCGAATTTTGGAAAATTTCCCAGTAAAACTTGACGTTTTAAGTCCTGAGGGGGCGGGGCTTGTGTGACATCATCCAGCGACCATTCATTTGTCTTCGGGGGGCGATGACGATTATCCATAGAAAGTTACTTTAACTGTAATTCTTTCATTTGTGAAATTATAGCAATTTGAATTTTTTTGGCGAGTGCTCGAACTTTGAGGCCTGGCCCCGCCCCTTCAGTATTTACGAAAAGTCAATTTTATTTTCTCATTTGAAGCGTCCATCGCTTCTGTTCGATGGCACACTATTTTTGAGACTATGGTACGAAAAATGACGAAACTGTTCAACCAAATATAGACCCTAGAAATGGCCAAAACGGCTAAAAATCGCCATTTCAACCCAAAATGGCCGACTTCCTGTTTTATATTGACCATGGTTGCAAGAGGCTTTTTTGTGCGGACTGTTGAGTAGTACCAGTATACCAAATTTCATAACTGTACGATAAACTAAGCTTTATGGAGAGGGGTATTTTTCACTCTTTAGGGGGCGCTGTCGAGCCACTTTTTTATCAACTTTCACATCGCCAGTGAAATACGTAAATTTCACGCACTTTCTATATTGGGCCAGAATTTGGTGACTTTTTGGATATGCTAAGACCCCCTAAAGGCCACCCAAAGACGCGGAAGAAAAAAGAAAGCGTAATAATAATTAAAGCTGCAAGCAGCGTCGTTCGGCCCTCGCAGCGAAGCTGCTCGCCCTCCTTCAGCACCCCCTCCGCTCCATCCCCGACGCTCTCCAAACCCGGCTCCGCGCTTCTCCATCCTGGCCGGCAGCCGAGGGCATCAGGGCATGCCTGTCGGAACAGAAAGTCAGCCACCCCAACACCGGAAACCGTGAAAGGCCTCCTCGTCCACACCTCACCCTGACTCAGCATCCCTTCTGAGCCCACCATTACATGTCTCACCCCTAGGAGATACTCTATCTTTACCACACTGGTGATGTGATGTTCAGTCTCGGGCAAATCGGAGGCTGTTTGTGGAAGTTACAGTCAAACGTAAGGTCACAGCGTCACGCCAGAAATCGCCATGGCATCAAAGCCCCTCACTTTCTGAAAAGCTATCAGATCTGAATGGTCATTACAACATCATGAAGACAGTGCATGACCTTAGTGTCATCTTGACTAAATTAGAGGGGACAAATATGGGCAGTTCACCATAAAACAATAGACTTCCTTTAGTCAGGGGGCGGGGCTTAGGTGATGTCAGCTGTCCACATTGTCACTGTCTTCAGATGTGGTCAGTGATCACACAGACAAAGTATGAAATTGATCTGATCATGCACATGGGAGTTATTAAGTCAAATAAAGTAATGGCGACTGGTCAAAGTTTGAGGCTTAGCCACGCCCATACCTTTATACTTATTTAAAATCCGACGGTTGAATTTTTTCCTCTATGTCTTAAGAGTATATAGCAGGAGTTTGAAGGTGATCGGTGGAAAGGGCGAGGAGATATCATTCTCCTTATAACGTGTGCGAAAACCACTTAATTGAGTAATTGCACCAAAATGGCCGACCTCCTGTGCGACATTGCGCTTGGCTCCAAGAGACTTTTTTGTAGGTCCTGAGACACTACATTAGTGTGCCAAATTTTGTGATCCTCAGTCAAAGCATGGCTTGGGGCTGACTGTTTTAATGGTCCTAGGGGGCACTGTTTTGGAAAATAGGCCACGCCC
Organism: Nothobranchius furzeri; assembly: GCF_043380555.1. NCBI lineage: Eukaryota > Metazoa > Chordata > Actinopteri > Cyprinodontiformes > Nothobranchiidae > Nothobranchius > Nothobranchius furzeri. Next base: position 27,003,359 of record NC_091749.1, read on the forward strand.
ACAAACTTCAGCTGTCCAATTATATTAGGGGTCAGAGTAGGATCACTCATCAGAAATTGTGTGGCAATGTCACAATGATTGAAGAAATGAGAGACAAACGTATTTCCATGGCGTGATGGCGAATTTCGCCATGCTCCCAAAGCCCCGCCTTTATTCGAAACCTGCCAGTACTATAGACCTAGTGACCTCAACTTGTCTGCTGCTATTTGCCACTGTTTGGTGGTGATTGGATAAAAGGAGTCCAATAGGGAACTGTGAAAAAAAGAGTGGCGTGGCGACAAGTCAGAGTTTGAGGCTTAGCCACGCCCACACCTTTATACTTATTTAAAATCCGACGGTTGAATTTTTTCATCTATGTCTTAAGAGTATATAGCAGAAGTGTGAAGGCGATTGGTGAAAAGGGCGACGGAGCATCACTCTCCAAACAACGTGTGCGAAAACCACTAAATCACGCACTTGGACCAAAATGGCCGACTTCCTGTGCGACTTTGCACTTGGCTCCAAGAGACTTTTTTGTAGGTCCTGAGACACCACATTAGTGTACCACATTTCGTAATCCTCAGTCAAAGCATGGCTTGGGGCTGTCAGTTTTAATGGTCCTAGGGGGCGCTATTTCAACAAATAGACCACGCCCACCGGAATGTCAAATCAGATTTTTTGGGGGGCCGGACTAGCATCACTCACAAGAAGTTTCGTGGCGATATCTCTAGAAATGACGAAATGGGAGGCAAACGTAAGGCCTAAGTGGTACGCCTGAGTTCGCCGCGCCGCCACAGCCCCGCCTTCTGCAGAAAACTCCCATAAAGTGACGCCAAGCAACCCCAACTTGTCTTCAGTTACCTGATACAAATTTGGGATGATTATTTGAAAGGGCAAATTTTGGAAAATTTCCCAGTAAAACTTGACCTTTTAAGTCCTGAAGGGGCGGGGCTTATGTGACATCATCAATTGACCATTCATTTGTCTTCGGGGGGCGATGATGATTGTCCATAGAAAGTTACTTTAACTGTAATTCTTTCATTTATGAAATTATAGCAATTTGAATTTTTTTGGCGAGTGCTCGAACTTTGAGGCCTGGTCCCGCCCCTTCAGTATTTACGAAAAGTCAATTTTATTGTCTCATTTTAATCGTCCGTCGCTTCTGTTCGATCGCACACTATTTTTGAGACGATCGTGCGAAAAATGACCAAACTGTTCAACCAAATATAGACCCAAGAAATGGCCGAAACAGGGTCAAAATGGCCACTTTAGTCCAAAATGGCCGACTTCCTGTTTGATATTGACCATGGATGCAAGAGGCTTTTCTGTGCGTATTGTTGAGTTCTACAAGTGTACCAAATTTCATAACTGTACGATAAACTAAGCTTTATGGAGAGGGGTATTTTTCACTTTCTAGGGGGCGCTGTTCAGCCATTCTTTTATGAACTTTCACATTGCCAGTGAAATACAAAAATTTCACGCACTTTCAATATTGGGCCAGAATTTGGTGACTTTTTGGATATGCTAAGACCCCCTAAAGGCCAGTCAAAGACGCGGAAGAAAAAAGAAAGAAAGAAAGCGTAATTAAAGCTGCAAGCAGCGTCGTTCGGCCCTCGCAGCGAAGCTGCTCGCCCTCCTTCCGCACCCCCTCCGCTCCATCCCCGACGCTCTCCAAACCCAGCTCCGCGCTTCTCCGTCCTGGCCGGCAGCCGGGGGCACCAGGGAACGTCTGGCGGAACAGAAAGTCAACCACCCCGACACCAGAAACCGTGAACGGCCTCCTCGTCCACACCTTACCCTGACTCAGCATCCCCTCTGAGCCCACCATTACACGTCTCACCACTAGGAGATACTCTATCTTTACCACACTGGTGATGCGATGTTCAGTCTCGGGCAAGTCGGAGGCTGTTTGTGGAAGTTACAGTCAAACGTAAGGTCACAGTGTCACGTCAGAAATCGCCATGGCATCAAAGCCCCTGCCTTTCTGAAAAGCTATCAGATCTGAATGGTCATTACAACATCATGAAGACAGTGCATGACCTTAGTGTCATCTTGACTAAATTAGAGGGAACAAATATGGGCATTTCACCATAAAACAGTTGACTTCCTGTAGTCAGGGGGCGGGGCTTAGGTGATGTCAGCTGTCCACATTGTCACTGTCTTCAGATGTGGTCAGTGATCACACAGACAAAGTATGAAATTGATCTGATCATGCACATGGGAGTTGTTAAGTCAAATAAGGTAATGGCGACTGGTCAAAGTTTGAGGCTTAGCCACGCCCACACCTTTATACTTATTTAAAATCCGACGGTTGAATTTTTTCCTCTATGTCTTAAGAGTATATAGCAGAGGTTTGAAGGTGATCGGTGGAAAGGGCGAGGAGATATCATTCTCCTAATAACGTGTGCGAAAACCACTAAATTGAGTACTTGGACCAAAATGGCCGACCTCCTGTGCGACATTGTGCTTGGCTCCAAGAGACTTTTTTGTAGGTCCTGGTACACTACATTAGTGTGCCAAATTTTGTGATCCTCAGTCAAAGCATGGCTTGGGGCTGACTGTTTTAATGGTCCTAGGGGGCGCTGTTTCAGAAAATAGGCCACGCCCACAAACTTCAGCTGTCCAATTCTATTAGGGGTCAGAGTAGGATCACTCATCAGAACTTGTATGGCGATGTCACAATGACTGAAGAAATGAGAGACAAACGTATTTCCATGTCGTGATGGCGAATTTCGCCATTCTTCCAAAGCCCCGCCTTTATTCGAAACCTGCCAGTACTATAGACCAAGTGACCTCAACTTGTCTGCTGCTATTCGCCACTGTTTGGTGGTGATTGGTTAAAAGGAGTCCAATAGGGAGCTGTGAAAAAAAAGAGTGGCGTGGCGACAGGTCAAAGTTTGAGGCTTAGCCACGCCCACACCTTTATACTTATTTAAAATCCGACGGTTGAATTTTTTCATCTATGTGTTAAGAGTATGTAGCCGAAGTGTGAAGGCAATTGGTGAAAAGGGCGACGGAGCATCACTCTCCAAACAACGTGTGCGAAAACCACTAAATTGCGCACTTGGACCAAAATGGCCGACTTCCTGTGCGACAATGCACTTGGCTCCAAGAGACTTTTTTGTAGGTCCTGAGACACCACATTAGTGTACCAAATTTCGTAATCCTCAGTCAAAGCATGGCTTGGGGCTGTCAGTTTTAATGGTCCTAGGGGGCGCTATTTCAGAAAATAGACCACGCCCACCGGAATTTCACATCAGATCTTTTGGGGGGCCAGACTAGGATCACTCACAAGAAGCTTCGTGGCGATATCTCTAGAAATGACGAAATGGGAGGCAAACGTAAGGCCTAAGTGGTACGCCTGAATTCGCCGCGCCGCCACAGCCCCGCCTTCTGCAGAAAACTCCCATAAAGTGAAGCCAAGCAACCCCAACTTGTCTTCAGTTACCCGCTACAAATTTGGGGTGATTATTGGAAAGGGCGAATTTTGGAAAATTTCCCAGTAAAACTTGACCTTTTAAGTCCTGAGGGGGCGGGGCTTATGTGACATCATCAATCGACCATTCATTTGTCTTCGGAGGGCGATGACAATTGTCCACAGAACATTTCTTTAACCGTAATTCTTTCATTTATGAAATTATAGCAATTTGAATTTTTTTGGCGAGTGTTCGAACTTTGAGGCCTGGCCCCGCCCCTTCAGTATTTACGAAAAGTCAATTTTATTGTCTCATTTGAATCGTCCATCGATTCTGTTCGATCTCGCACAATTTTTGAGACGATGGTGCGAAAAATGACCAAACTGTTCAACCAAATATAGACCCTAGAAATGGCCAAAACGGGGTCAAAATGGCCACTTTACTCCAAAATGGCCGACTTCCTGTTTGATATTGACCATGGTTGCAAGAGACTTTTCTGTGCGGACTGTTGAGTACTACAAGTATACCAAATTTCATAACTGTACGATAAACTAAGCTTTATGGAGAGGGGTATTTTTCACTTTCTAGGGGGCGCTGTTCAGTCACTTTTTGACGAACTTTCACATCGCCAGTGAAATACGTAAATTTCACGCACTTTCTATATTGGGCCAGAATTTGGTGACTTTTTGGATATGCTAAGACCCCCTAAAGGCCATTCAAAGACGCGGAAGAAAAAAGAATAATAATTAAAGCTGCAAGCAGCGTCGTTCGGCCCTCGCAGCTCCGCGCCGCTCCGGCCTGGCCGACAGCCCGGGGCACCAGGGCACGTCTGGCAGAACAGAAACGTCAACCGCCCCGACACTAGAAACCGCAAATGGCCTCCTAGTCCGCACCTCACCCTTACTCAGCATCCCCTCTGAGCTCACCATTAAATTGAATTGTAAGGGTGCGGCGTTACGCCAGAATTCGCCATGGCATCAAAGCCCTTCCCTTTCTGGAAAGCTATCAGATCTGAATGGTCAATACAGCATCATGAAGACAGTGCATGACCTTGGTGTCTTGTTGACTAAATTAGAGGGGACAAATATGGGCATTTCAGCATAAAAAAATAGACTTCCTGTGGTCAGGGGGCGGGGCTTAGGTGATGTCAGCTGTCCACATTGTCATTTTTTACAGATATGGTCAATGATCACACAGACAAAGTTTGAAAAAGATCTGATCTTGCACATGGGAGTTATTAAGTCAAGTAAAGTAATGGCGAAAGGTCAAAGTTTGAGACTTAGCCACGCCCACACCTTTCAACTTTTGAAAAATGCGACGGTTGAATTTTTTCCCCTACGTCTTAAGAGTATATAGTAGAAGTTTGAAAGTGATTGGTGAAAAGGGCGACGGAGCATCACTCTCCAAACAACGTGTGCGAAAACCACTAAATCGCGTACTTGGACCAAAATGGCTGACTTCCTGTGCGACTTTACGCTTGGCTCCAAGAGACTTTTTTGTAGGTCCTGAGACCCCACATTAGTGTACCAAATTTCGTAATCTTCAGTCAAAGCATGGCTTGGGGCTATTAGTTTAAATGGTCCTAGGGGGCGCTATTTAAGAAAATAGGCCACGCCCACAAATTTCAGCTATGTTTGTCTCTTGGGGGTCAGACAAGGATCACTTACAAGAAGTTTCGTAGCGCTATCACAATAACTGAAGAAATGAGAGGCAAACGTATTTCCATGGCGTGATGGTGATTTTCGCCATGCTGCCAAAGCCCCGCCTTTTTGCAAAACCTTCCAGTACTGGAGACCAAGTGACCTCAACTTGCCTGCTGCTATTTACCAGAGATTCCTGGTGATTGGGTAAAAGGAGTCCAATAAGGAGCTGTGAAAAAAAGAGTGGCGTGGCGAAAGGTCAAAGTTTGAGGCTTAGCCACGCCCACACCTTTATACTTATTTAAAATCCGACGGTTGAATTTTTTCCTCTATGTCTTAAGACTATATAGCAGAAGTTTGAAAGTGATTGGTGAAAAGGGCGACGGAGTATCACTCTCCAAACAACGTGTGTGAAAACCACTAAATCGCGCACTTGGACCAAAATGGCCGACTTCCTGTAAGACTTTGCACTTGGCTTCAAGAGACTTTTTTGTAGGTCCTGAGACACCACATTAGTGTACCAAATTTCGTAATCCTCAGTCAAAGCATGGCTTGGGGCTGACAGTTTTAATGGTCCTAGGGGGCGCTATTTCAGAAAATAGGCCACGCCCACCAGATGTTCACATCAGATCTTTTGGGGGGCCGGACTAGGATCCCTCACAAGAAGTTTCGTGACGATATCTTTGGAAATGACGAAATGGGAGGCAAACGTAAGGCCAAGGCGGTACGCCTGAATTCGCCGCGCCGCCACAGCCCCGCCCTCTGCCGAAAACTCCCATAAAGTGACGCCAAGCAACCCCCACTTCTCTTGAGTTACCAGCTACAAATTTGTGGTGATTAAGTGAAATGGGGCAATTTGGGACCTTTCACAGTAAAACTTGATCTTTTTGGTCCTGAGGGGGCGGGGCTTGTGTGATGTCATCATCCGACCATTCAATTTACTTTGTGGGTGGATGACGAATGACCACAGAAAGTTTGGTAACTCTATTCCATTCAGTTATGAAGTTATAGCAATTTAAATATTTTTGGCGAGTAGTCAAACTTCGAGGCCTGGCTCCGCCCCTTCAACATATACGAAAACTCAGAATCCTTATCTCATTTTGTTCGCCCATCCCTTCTGAGCAATTTTACACAATTTTTGAGACGATCGTGCGAAAAATGATCGAGCAATCCAATCAGAAACGGACCCTAAAAACGGCAAAAACGGCAAAAAATCGCCATTTCAACCCAAAATGGCCGACTTCCTGTTTCATATTGACCATGGTTGCAAGAGACTTTTCTGTGCGGACTGTTGAGTACTACAAGTGTACCAAATTTCATAACTGTACGATAAACTAAGCTTTATGGAGAGGGGTTTTTTTCACTTTGTAGGGGGCGCTGTTCAGCCATTTTCTTTGCGATTTTTTTGGGACCTTTAAAATATCAAATTTTTCACCAGGCCTGACAAGTGTGCAAAATATTGTGAGTTTTGGGGTATGTTAAGGTCCCCAAAAAGCTGTTCAAAGGGGGCACGGAATAACAAAAAATAATAATAATCAGAGCAAAAACAAGAGGCCTTCGCAGCGCTTTCGCTGCTCGGGCCTAATAAGAAGAAACGGAGCAGATACAATAGGCCTTCGCAGCTTCACTGCTCGGGCCTAATAATAAACGGAGCAGATACAATAGGCCTTCGCAGCTTCACTGCTCGGGCCTAATTAAAGCTGCAAGCAGCGTCGTTCGGCCCTCGCAGCTCCGCGCCGCTCCGGCCTGGCCGGCAGCCCGGGGCACCAGGGCACGTCTGGCAGAACAGAAACGTCAACCACCCCGACACCAGAAACCGCAAATGGCCTCCTAGTCCGCACCTCACCCTGACTCAGCATCCCCTCTGAGCTCACCATTAAATTGAATTGTAAGGTCACGGCGTCATGCCAGAATTCGCCATGGCATCAAAGCCCCTCCCTTTCTGAAAAGCTAGCAGATCTGAATGGTCATTACAACATCATGAAGACAGTGCATGACCTTAGTGTCATGTTGACTAAATTAGAGGGGACAAATATGGGCATTTCACCATAAAACTAGACTTCCAATAGTCAGGGGGCGGGGCATAGGTGATGTCAGCTGTCCACATTATCATTGTCTTCAGATGTGGTCAGTGATCACACAGACAACGTTTGATATACGATCTGATCATGCACATGGGAGTTAAGTCAAGTAATGTAATGGCGAAAGGTCAAAGTTTGAGGCTTAGCCACGCCCACACCTTGATACTTATTTAAAATCCGACGGTTGAATTTTTTCCCCTTTGTCTTAAGAGCACATAGCAGATGTTTGAAGGTGATCGGTGAAAAGGGCGACGGGGCATCAAGGTCCAAACAACATGTGCGAAAACCACTAAATCAAGTACTTGGACCAAAATGGCCGACCTCCTGTGCGACTTTGCACTTGGCTCCAAGAGACTTTTTTGTAGGTCCTGAGACACTACATTAGTGTACCAAATTTCGTGATCCTCAGTCAAAGCTTGGCTTGGGGCTGACAGTTTTAATGGTCCTAGGGGGCGCTATTTCAGAAAATAGGCCACGCCCACAAACTTCAGCTGTCCAGTTCTATTGGGGGTCAGACTCAGATCACTCACCAGACATTTTGTGGCGATGTTACGATAATTGAAGAAATGAGAGGCAAACGTATTGCCATGGCGTGATGGCAAATTTCGCCATGCTCCCAAAGCCCTGCCTTTTTTCGAAACCTGCCAGTACTGCAGACCAAGTGACCTCAACTTGTCAGCTGCTATTTGCCAGAGATTGCTGTTGATTGGGTAAAAGGAATCCAATAGGGAGCTGTGAAAAAAAGAGTGGCGTGGCGACAGGTCAAAGTTTGAGGCTTAGCCACGCCCACACCTTTATACTTATTTAAAATCCGACGGTTGAAAATTTTCCTTTATGTCTTAAGAGTATATAGCAGAAGCTTGAAGGCGATTGGTGAAAAGGGCGATGGAGCATCACTCTCCAAACAACGTGTGCGAAAACCAGTAAATCGAGTACTTGGACCAAAATGGCTGACTTCCTGTGCAACTTTGCACTTGGCTCCAAGAGACTTTTTTGTAGGTCCTGAGACACCACATTAGTGTACCAAATTTCGAAATCCTCAGTCAAAGCATGGCTTGGGGCTGACAGTTTTAATGGTCCTAGGGGGCGCTATTTCAGAAAATAGGCCACGCCCACCGGATGTTCACATCAAATTTTTTTGGAGGCTGGACTAGGATCACTCACAAGAGGTTTTGTGGCGATATCTCTAGAAATGACGAAATGGTAGGCAAACGTAAGGCCACGTCGGTACGCCTGACTTCGCCGCGCCGCCACAGCCCCGCCTTCTGGAGAAAACTCCCATAAAGTGACGCCAAGCAACCCCAACTTGTCTTCAGTTTCCTGCTAGAAATATGGGGTGATTAGTTGAAAGGGCGAATTTTGGACAATTTCCCAGTAAAACTTGACCTTTTAAGGCGTGAGGGGGCGGGGCTTATGTGACATCATCAATCAACCATTCATTTGTCTTCGGGGGGCGATGACGATTGTCCATAGAAAATTACTTTAACTGTAATTCTTTCATTTATGAAATTATAGCAATTTGAATTTTTTTGGCGAGTGCTCGAACTTTGAGGCCTGGCCCCGCCTCTTCAGTATTTACGAAAAGTCAGTTTTATTTTCTCATTTGATTCGTCCATCGCTTCTGTTCGATCGCACATTATTTTTGAGACAATCGTGCGAAAAATGACCAAACTGTTTAACCAAATATAGAGCCTAGAAATGGCCAAAATGGGGTAAAAATGGCCACTTTAGTCCAAAATGGCCGACTTCCTGTTTGATATTGACCATGGGTGCAAGAGGCTTTTCTGTGCGTATTGTTGAATTCTACAGGTGTACCAAATTTTATCACTCTACTATGAAAAAAGGTCAATGCGGAGGGGTATTTTTAATTTTCCAGGGGGCGCTGTTGAAACACTTTTATACCAACTTTCACATTGCCAGTGAAATACGTAAATTTCACGCACTTTCTATATTGGGCCAGAATTTGGTGAGTTTTTGGATATGCTAAGACCCCCTAAAGGCCGTCCAAAGACGCGGAAGAAAAAAAAAGAAAAAAAAAGAAGAAAGAAAGAAAAAAAAGAAACGGAGCAGATACAATAGGCCTTCGCAGCGCTTCGCTGCTCGGGCCTAATAAACGGAGCAGATACAATAGGCCTTCGCAGCGCTTCGCTGCTCGGGCCTAATTAAAGCTGCAAGCAGCGTCGTTCGGCCCTCGCAGCGAAGATGCTCACCCTCCTTCCGCACCCCCTCCGCTCCATCCCCGATGCTCTCCAAACCCAACTCCCCGCCGCTCCGTCCTGGCCGGCAGCACGGGTCACCAGGGCACGTCCACGGACTGAAACGTCCACCACCCTGACACCAAGAAAAGCTAACAGTCACCTCATCCACACCTCACCCTGAATCAGCATCCCCTCCGAGCCTACCATTATATTACATGTCTCACCACTAGGGCATACTTTATCTTTAGCACACTGTTGGTGTGATGACACAGACCAACTTTAGTGCTTTTTTGCCCATATTTATTAAAGTTTTCGAAAGTTAAAGTTATCTAGGGGGCGCTGTGATCAATTACAGAAAAATCCCATTGAGGTCAGCTTTGGTTGACAAGGACAGTTTTCTGTTATTTTGGCATCAAACGGACGTTGTGTGTGTTATCTAAAGCCAGTGAGCTGAAAGGGGCGGAGCTACAGGGATTTGAATCAACAACCACATCAATGTGTTTGGTGCAGTCACGTGATGTCACAAGCCAAGTATAATGCCATTCTGACTTTGACTTTAGAAGTTAATAAAGTTTGAACCCATCTAGGGGGCGTTGTGACCATTTACAAGTAAATGCCATAGAGGTCATCTTTGGTCATCAAAGATGGTTTTCTGTTAATTTGGAATCAATCAAACGTTGCATGGGTCATCTAGAGACAAAAAGCTGTAAGTGGGTGGAGTTAAAGTGAATTGAACAAGTGATCACATACATGTGTTGATTGCAGATGTGTGATGACTCCCACAATGTTTGATGTAGTTTGGAACTTTTTTGCAGAAGTTACAAAGGTTTTTTGTATCTAGGGGGCGCTGTCCCAAATTTAAGAATTATTCCATGAAGAAGTTTGTAGGTTGATGACAGTCATTTGTGTGCAGTTTGGTGTGAATTGCATCATGCATGTGTTATTAAGGGCCTAATATCTGTCAGGGGGCGGAGCTAAAGCAATATCAACAACTTACCACAGGACTGTGGTGGGTGCCATTGTGTGAGTACACATAGCAAGTTTGGTGCAGTTACGACCTCGTCTGTAGGAGTTATTACAGTTTTAATGGTGTGTAGGGGGCGCTGTGGTGACATTACACAACTTTCACCAACGGTGTGTGCCTCGTTGAATAAAGGGCATGATTGTTGATTGCCATGTTCAGTCTCGGGCAGATCGGAGGTTGTTAGTGGAAGTTACAGTCAAACGTAAGGTCACGGCGTCACGCCAGAATTCGCCGTGGCATCAAAGCCCTTCCCTTTCTGAAAAGCTATCAGATCTGAATGGTCATTACAACATCATGAAGACAGTGCATGACCTTAGTGTCATGTTGACTAAAGTAGAGGGGACAAATATGGGCATTTCACCATTAAAAAATAGACTTCCTGTAGTCAGGGGGCGGGGCATAGGTGATGTCAGCTGTCCACATTGTCATTGTCTTGAGATGTGGTCAATGATCACACAGACGGAGTTTGATATAGATCTGATCATGCACATGGGAGTTGTTAAGTCAAGTAATGTAATGGCGAAAGGTCAAAGTTTGAGGCTTAGCCACGCCCACACCTTTATACTTGTATAAAATCCGACGGTTGAATTTTTTCCTCTATGTCTTAAGATTATATAGCAGGAGTTTGAAGGTGATAGGTGGAAAGGACGACGAGACATCATTCTCCTAATAACGTGTGTGAAAACCACTAAATCGAGTAATTGGACCAAAATGGCCGACTTCCTGTGCGACTTTGCACTTGGCTCAAAGAGACTTTTTTGTAGGTCCTGAGACCCCACATTAGTGTACCAAATTTCGTACTCCTCAGTCAAAGCATGGCTTGGGGCTGACAGTTTTAATGGACCTAGGGGGCGCTATTTCAGAAAATAGGCCACGCCCATTTGATGTTCACATGAGATCTTTTGGGGGGCCGGACTAGGATCACTCACAAGACGTTTCGTGACTGTATCTATAGAAATGACGACATGGGAGGCACATGTATGGTCACGGCGGTACGCCTGACTTCGCCGCGTCGCCACAGCCCCGCCTTCTGCAGAAAACACCCATAAAGTGACGTCAAGCAACGCCAACTTCTCTTCAGTTACCTGCTACAAATTCGGGCTGATTATTCGACAGGGCGAATTTTGGAAAATTTCCCAGTAAAACTTGACGTTTTAAGTCCTGAGGGGGCGGGGCTTGTGTGACATCATCCAGCGACCATTCATTTGTCTTCGGGGGGCGATGACGATTATCCATAGAAAGTTACTTTAACTGTAATTCTTTCATTTGTGAAATTATAGCAATTTGAATTTTTTTGGCGAGTGCTCGAACTTTGAGGCCTGGCCCCGCCCCTTCAGTATTTACGAAAAGTCAATTTTATTTTCTCATTTGAAGCGTCCATCGCTTCTGTTCGATGGCACACTATTTTTGAGACTATGGTACGAAAAATGACGAAACTGTTCAACCAAATATAGACCCTAGAAATGGCCAAAACGGCTAAAAATCGCCATTTCAACCCAAAATGGCCGACTTCCTGTTTTATATTGACCATGGTTGCAAGAGGCTTTTTTGTGCGGACTGTTGAGTAGTACCAGTATACCAAATTTCATAACTGTACGATAAACTAAGCTTTATGGAGAGGGGTATTTTTCACTCTTTAGGGGGCGCTGTCGAGCCACTTTTTTATCAACTTTCACATCGCCAGTGAAATACGTAAATTTCACGCACTTTCTATATTGGGCCAGAATTTGGTGACTTTTTGGATATGCTAAGACCCCCTAAAGGCCACCCAAAGACGCGGAAGAAAAAAGAAAGCGTAATAATAATTAAAGCTGCAAGCAGCGTCGTTCGGCCCTCGCAGCGAAGCAGCTCGCCCTCCTTCCGCACCCCCTCCGCTCCATCCCCGACGCTCTCCAAACCCAGCTCCGCGCTTGTCCATCCTGGACGGCAGCCGGGGGCACCAGGGCACGTCTGGCAGAACAGAAAGTCAACCACCCCGACACCAGAAACCGTGAACGGCCTCCTCGTCCACACCTCACCCTGATTCAGCATCCCCTCTGAGCCCAGCATTACACGTCTCACCACTAGGAGATACTCTATCTTTACCACACTGGTGATGTGATGTTCAGTCTCTGGCAAATCGGAGGCTGTTTGTGGAAGTTACAGTCAAACGTAAGGTCACAGCGTCACGCCAGAAATCGCCATGGCATCAAAGCTCCTCCCTTTCTGAAAAGCTATCAGATCTGAATAGTCATTAGAACATCATGAAGACAGTGCATGACCTTAGTGTCATGTTGACTAAATTAGAGGGGACAAATATGGGCATTTCACCATAAAACAGAAGACTTCCTGTAGTCAGGGGGCGGGGCTTAGGTGATGCCAGCTGTCCACATTGTCACTGTCTTCAGATGTGGTCAGTGATCACACGGACAAAGTTTGAAATTGATCTGATCATGCACAAGGGAGTTATTGAGTCAAGTAACGTAATGGCGACTGGTCAAAGTTTGAGGCTTAGCCACGCCCACACCTTTATACTTATTTAAAATCCGACGGTTGAATCTTTTCCTCTATGTCTTAAGAGTATATAGCAAGAGTTTGAAGGTGATCGGTGGAAAGGGCGACGAGACATCATTCTCCTAATAACGTGTGCGAAAACCACTAAATCGAGTACTTGGACCAAAATGGCCGACCTCCTGTGCGACATTGCGCTTGGCTCCAAGAGACTTTTTTGTAGGTCCTGAGACCCTACATTAGTGTGCCAAATTTCGTGATCCTCAGTCAAAGCACGGCTTGGGGCTGACAGTTTTAATGGTCCTAGGGGGCGCTATTTCAGAAAATAGGCCACGCCCACAAACTTCAGCTGTCCAATTCTATTAGGGGTCAGAGTAGGATCACTCAAAAGAAATTGTGTGGCGATGTCACAATGATTGAAGAAATGAGAGACAAACGTATTTCCATGGCGTGATGGCGAATTTCGCCATGCTCCCAAAGCCCCGCCTTTATTCGAAAGCTGCCAGTACTATAGACCAAGTGACCTCAACTTGTCTGCTGCTATTTGCCAGTGATTGCTGGTGATTGGTTAAAAGGAGTCCAATAGGGAGCTGTGAAAAAAAGAGTGGCGTGGCGACAGGTCAAAGTTTGAGGCTTAGCCACGCCCACACCTTTATACTTATTTAAAATCCGTAGGTTGAATTTTTTCCCCTTTGTCTTAAGAGTCTATAGCAGAAGTTTGAAGGTGATTGGTGAAAAGGGCAATGGTGTAACACTCTCCAAACAACGTGTGCGAAAACCACTAAATCGACTACTTGGACCAAAATGGCCGACTTCCTGTGCGACTTTGCACTTGGCTCCAAGAGACTTTTTTGTAGGACCGGAGACACCACATTAGTGTACCAGATTTCGTACTCCTCAGTCAAAGCATGGCTAGGGGCTGACAGTTTTAATGGTCCTAGAGGGCGCCATTTCAGAAAATAGGCCACGCCCACAAACTACAGCTGTCCAAATCTATTGGGGGTCAGACTAGGATCACTCACCAGACATTTTGTGGTGATGGCACGATAATTGAAGAAATGAGAGGCAAACGTATTGCCATGGCGTGATGGTGAATTTTGCCATGCTCCCAAAGCCCCGCCTTTTTTCAAAACCTGCCAGTACTGGAGACTAAGTGACCTCAACTTGTCAGCTGCTATTCGCCAGAGATTGCTGGCGATTGGGTAAAAGGAGTCCAATAGGTAGCTGTGAAAAAAAGAGTGGCGTGGTGACAAGTCAAAGTTTGAGGCTTAGCCACGCCCACACCTTTATACTTATTTAAAATCCGACGGTTGAATTTTTTCCTTTATGTCTTAAGAGTCTATAGCAGAAGTTTGAAGGCGATTGGTGAAAAGGGCGATGGAGCATCACTCTCCAAACAACGTGTGCGAAAACCACTAAATCGAGTACTTGGACCAAAATGGCCGACTTCCTGTGCGACTTTGCACTTGGCTCCAAGAGACTTTTTTGTAGGTCCTGAGACACCACATTAGTGTGCCAAATTTCATAATCCTCAGTCAAAGCATGACTTGGGGCTGACAGTTTTAATGGTCCTAGGGGGCGCTATTTCAGAAAATAGGCCACGCCCACCGGATGTTCACATCACATTTTGTGGGGGGCTGAACTAGGATCACTCCCAAGAGGTTTTGTGGCGATATCTCTAGAAATGACGAAATGGGAGGCAAACGTAAGGCCTAAGCGGTACGCCTGACTTCGCCGCGCCGCCACAGCCCCGCCTTCTGGAGAAAACTCCCATAAAGTGACGCCAAGCAACCCCAACTTGTCTTCAGTTACCCGCTACAAATTTGGGGTGGTTATTGGAAAGGGCGAATTTTGGAAAATTTCCCAGTAAATCTTGACCTTTTAAGTCCTGAGGGGGCGGGGCTTATGTGACATCATCAATCGACCATTCATTTGTCTTCGGAGGTCGATGACGATTGTCCTTAGAACATTTCTTTAACTGTGATTCTTTCATTTATGACATTATAGCGATTTGAATTTTTTTGGCGAGTGCTCGAACTTTGAGGCCTGGCCCCGCCCCTTCAGTATTTACGAAAAGTCAATTTTATTTTCTCATTTGAATCGTCCATCGCTTCTGTTCGATTGCACACTGTTTTTGAGACGATCGTGCGAAAAATGACCAAACTGTTTAACCAAATATAGACCCTAGAAATGGCCAAAACGGGGTCAAAATCGCCACTTTAGTCCAAAATGGCCGACTTCCTTTTTAATATTGACCATGGGTGCAAGAGGCTTTTCTGTGCATATTGTTGACTTCTACAAGTGTACCAAATTTCATCACTCTACTATGAAAAAAGGTCAAAGCGGAGGGGTATTTTTAATTTTCCAGGGGGCGCTGTTGAAACATTTTTTTACCAACTTTCACGTTGCCAGTGAAATATGTAAATTTCACGCACTTTCTATATTGGGCCAAAGTTTGGTGAGTTTTTGGATATGCTAAGACCCCCTAAAGGCCATCCAAAGACGCGGAAGAAAAAGAAAGAAAGAAATAATTAAAGCTGCAAGCAGCGTCGTTCGGCCCTCGCAGCGAAGCTGCTCGCCCTCTGTCCGCACCCCCTCCGCTCCATCCCCGACGCTCTCCAAACCCGGCTCCGCGCTTTTCCATCCTGGCCGGCAGCCGAGGGCACCAGGGCATGCCTGGCGGAACAGAAAGTCAGCCACCCCAACACCGGAAACCGTGAAAGGCCTCCTCGTCCACACCTCACCCTGACTCAGCATCCCTTCTGAGCCCACCATTACATGTCTCACCCCTAGGAGATACTCTATCTTTACCACACTGGTGATGTGATGTTCAGTCTCGGGCAAATCGGAGGCTGTTTGTGGAAGTTACAGTCAAACGTAAGGTCACAGCATCACGCCAGAAATCGCCATGGCATCAAAGCCCCTCACTTTCTGAAAAGCTATCAGATCTGAATGGTCATTACAACATCATGAAGACAGTGCATGACCTTAGTGTCATCTTGACTAAATTAGAGGGGACAAATATGGGAAGTTCACCATAAAACAATAGACTTCCTGTAGTCAGGGGGCGGGGCTTAGGTGATGTCAGCTGTCCACATTGTCACTGTCTTCAGATGTGGTCAGTGATCACACAGACAAAGTATGAAATTGATCTGATCATGCACATGGGAGTTGTTAAGTCAAATAAAGTAATGGCGACTGGTCAAAGTTTGAGGCTTAGCCACGCCCATACCTTTATACTTATTTAAAATCCGACGGTTGAATTTTTTCCTCTATGTCTTAAGAGTATATAGCAGAAGTTTGAAGGTGATCGGTGGAAAGGGCGAGGAGATATAATTCTCCTAATAACGTGTGCGAAAACCACTAAATTGAGTAATTGCACCAAAATGGCCGACCTCCTGTGCGACATTGCGCTTGGCTCCAAGAGACTTTTTTGTAGGTCCTGAGACACTACATTAGTGTGCCAAATTGTGTGATCCTCAGTCAAAGCATGGCTTGGGGCTGACTGTTTTAATGGTCCTAGGGGGCACTGTTTCGGAAAATAGGCCACGCCCACAAACTTCAGCTGTCCAGTTATATTAGGGGTCAGAGTAGGATCACTCATCAGAAATTGTGTGGCAATGTCACAATGATTGAAGAAATGAGAGACAAACGTATTTCCATGGCGTGATGGTGAATTTCGCCATGCTCCCAAAGCTCCGCCTTTATTCGAAACCTGCCAGTACTATAGACGAAGTGACCTTAACTTGTCTGCTGCTATTTGCCACTGTTTGGTGGTGATTGGATAAAAGGAGTCCAATAGGGAGCTGTGAAAAAAAGAGTGGCGTGGCGACAGGTCAGAGTTTGAGGCTTAGCCACGCCCACACCTCTATACTTATTTAAAATCCGACGGTTGAATTTTTTCATCTATGTCTTAAGAGTATATAGCAGAAGTGTGAAGGCGATTGGTGAAAAGGGCGACGGAGCATCACTCTCCAAACAACGTGTGCGAAAACCACTAAATCGCGCACTTGGACCAAAATGGCCGACTTCCTGTGCGACTTTGCACTTGGCTCCAAGAAACTTTTTTGTAGGTCCTGAGACACCACATTAGTGTACCACATTTCGTAATCCTCAGTCAAAGCATGGCTTGGGGCTGTCAGTTTTAATGGTCCTAGGGGGCGCTATTTCAGAAAATAGACCACGCCCACCGGAATTTCACATCAGATTTTTTTGGGGGCCGGACTAGGATCACTCACAAGAAGTTTCGTGGCGATATCTCTAGAAATGACGAAATGGGAGGCAAACGTAAGGCCTAAGCGGTACGCCTGAGTTCGCCGCGCCGCCACAGCCCCGCCTTCTCCAGAAAACTCCCATAAAGTGACGCCAAGCAACCCCAACTTGTCTTCAGTTACCTGATACAAA
The DNA here is from genome assembly GCF_043380555.1 of Nothobranchius furzeri. Classification (NCBI taxonomy): domain Eukaryota; kingdom Metazoa; phylum Chordata; class Actinopteri; order Cyprinodontiformes; family Nothobranchiidae; genus Nothobranchius; species Nothobranchius furzeri. Next base: position 27,020,591 of record NC_091749.1, read on the forward strand.
TTTAGGATGATTATTCGAAAGGGCGAATTTTGGAAAATTTCCTAGTAAAACTTGACCTTTTAAGTCCTGAAGGGGCGGGGCTTATGTGACATCATCAATCGACCATTCATTTGTCTTCGGGGGGCGATGATGATTGTCCATAGAAAGTTACTTTATCTGTAATTCTTTCATTTATGAAATTATAGCAATTTGAATTTTTTTGGCGAGTGCTCGAACTTTGAGGCCTGGTCCCGCCCCTTCAGTATTTACGAAAAGTCAATTTTATTGTCTCATTTTAATCGTCTGTCGCTTCTGTTCGATCGCACACTATTTTTGAGACGATCGTGCGAAAAATGACCAAACTGTTCAACCAAATATAGACCCAAGAAATGGCCGAAACAGGGTCAAAATGGCCACTTTAGTCCAAAATGGCCGACTTCCTGTTTGATATTGACCATGGATGCAAGAGGCTTTTCTGTGCATATTGTTGAGTTCTACAAGTGTACCAAATTTCATAACTGTACGATAAACTAAGCTTTATGGAGAGGGGTATTTTTCACTTTCTAGGGGGCGCTGTTCAGCCATTTTTTTATGAACTTTCACATCGCCAGTGAAATACGTAAATTTCACGCACTTTCTATATTGGGCCAGAATTTGGTGACTTTTTGGATATGCTAAGACCCCCTAAAGGCCAGTCAAAGACGCGGAAGAAAAAAGAAAGAAAGAAAGCGTAATAATAAACGGAGCAGATACAATAGGCCTTCGCAGCTTCACTGCTCGGGCCTAATTAAAGCTGCAAGCAGCGTCGTTCGGCCCTCGCAGCGAAGCTGCTCGCCCTCCTTCAGCACCCCCTCCGCTCCATCCCCGACGCTCTCCAAACCTGGCTCCGCGCTTCTCCATCCTGGCCGGCAGCCGAGGGCATCAGGGCATGCCTGTCGGAACAGAAAGTCAGCCACCCCAACACCGGAAACCGTGAAAGGCCTCCTCGTCCACACCTCACCCTGACTCAGCATCCCTTCTGAGCCCACCATTACATGTCTCACCCCTAGGAGATACTCTATCTTTACCACACTGGTGATGTGATGTTCAGTCTCGGGCAAATCGGAGGCTGTTTGTGGAAGTTACAGTCAAACGTAAGGTCACAGCGTCACGCCAGAAATCGCCATGGCATCAAAGCCCCTCACTTTCTGAAAAGCTATCAGATCTGAATGGTCATTACAACATCATGAAGACAGTGCATGACCTTAGTGTCATCTTGACTAAATTAGAGGGGACAAATATGGGCAGTTCACCATAAAACAATAGACTTCCTTTAGTCAGGGGGCGGGGCTTAGGTGATGTCAGCTGTCCACATTGTCACTGTCTTCAGATGTGGTCAGTGATCACACAGACAAAGTATGAAATTGATCTGATCATGCACATGGGAGTTATTAAGTCAAATAAAGTAATGGCGACTGGTCAAAGTTTGAGGCTTAGCCACGCCCATACCTTTATACTTATTTAAAATCCGACGGTTGAATTTTTTCCTCTATGTCTTAAGAGTATATAGCAGGAGTTTGAAGGTGATCGGTGGAAAGGGCGAGGAGATATCATTCTCCTTATAACGTGTGCGAAAACCACTAAATTGAGTAATTGCACCAAAATGGCCGACCTCCTGTGCGACATTGCGCTTGGCTCCAAGAGACTTTTTTGTAGGTCCTGAGACACTACATTAGTGTGCCAAATTTTGTGATCCTCAGTCAAAGCATGGCTTGGGGCTGACTGTTTTAATAGTCCTAGGGGGCACTGTTTTGGAAAATAGGCCACGCCCACAAACTTCAGCTGTCCAATTATATTAGGGGTCAGAGTAGGATCACTCATCAGAAATTGTGTGGCAATGTCACAATGATTGAAGAAATGAGAGACAAACGTATTTCCATGGCGTGATGGCGAATTTCGCCATGCTCCCAAAGCCCCGCCTTTATTCGAAACCTGCCAGTACTATAGACCTAGTGACCTCAACTTGTCTGCTGCTATTTGCCACTGTTTGGTGGTGATTGGATAAAAGGAGTCCAATAGGGAGCTGTGAAAAAAAGAGTGGCGTGGCGACAAGTCAGAGTTTGAGGCTTAGCCACGCCCACACCTTTATACTTATTTAAAATCCGACGGTTGAATTTTTTCATCTATGTCTTAAGAGTATATAGCAGAAGTGTGAAGGCGATTGGTGAAAAGGGCGACGGAGCATCACTCTCCAAACAACGTGTGCGAAAACCACTAAATCACGCACTTGGACCAAAATGGCCGACTTCCTGTGCGACTTTGCACTTGGCTCCAAGAGACTTTTTTGTAGGTCCTGAGACACCACATTAGTGTACCACATTTCGTAATCCTCAGTCAAAGCATGGCTTGGGGCTGTCAGTTTTAATGGTCCTAGGGGGCGCTATTTCAGCAAATAGACCACGCCCACCGGAATGTCACATCAGATTTTTTGGGGGGCCGGACTAGGATCACTCACAAGAAGTTTCGTGGCGATATCTCTAGAAATGACGAAATGGGAGGCAAACGTAAGGCCTAAGTGGTACGCCTGAGTTCGCCGCGCCGCCACAGCCCCGCCTTCTGCATAAAACTCCCATAAAGTGACGCCAAGCAACCCCAACTTGTCTTCAGTTACCTGATACAAATTTGGGATGATTATTTGAAAGGGCAAATTTTGGAAAATTTCCCAGTAAAACTTGACCTTTTAAGTCCTGAAGGGGCGGGGCTTATGTGACATCATCAATTGACCATTCATTTGTCTTCGGGGGGCGATGATGATTGTCCATAGAAAGTTACTTTAACTGTAATTCTTTCATTTATGAAATTATAGCAATTTGAATTTTTTTGGCGAGTGCTCGAACTTTGAGGCCTGGTCCCGCCCCTTCAGTATTTACGAAAAGTCAATTTTATTGTCTCATTTTAATCGTCCGTCGCTTCTGTTCGATCGCACACTATTTTTGAGACGATCATGCGAAAAATGACCAAACTGTTCAACCAAATATAGACCCAAGAAATGGCCGAAACAGGGTCAAAATGGCCACTTTAGTCCAAAATGGCCGACTTCCTGTTTGATATTGACCATGGATGCAAGAGGCTTTTCTGTGCGTATTGTTGAGTTCTACAAGTGTACCAAATTTCATAACTGTACGATAAACTAAGCTTTATGGAGAGGGGTATTTTTCACTTTCTAGGGGGCGCTGTTCAGCCATTCTTTTATGAACTTTCACATTGCCAGTGAAATACGTAAATTTCACGCACTTTCAATATTGGGCCAGAATTTGGTGACTTTTTGGATATGCTAAGACCCCCTAAAGGCCAGTCAAAGACGCGGAAGAAAAAAGAAAGAAAGAAAGCGTAATAATAAACGGAGCAGATACAATAGGCCTTCGCAGCTTCACTGCTCGGGCCTAATAAGAAACGAAGCAGATACAATAGGCCTTCGCAGCTTCACTGCTCGGGCCTAATAAACGGAGCAGATACAATAGGCCTTCGCAGCGCTTCGCTGCTCGGGCCTAAAAAAGAAACGGAGCAGATACAATAGGCCTTCGCAGCGCTTCGCTGCTCGGGCCTAATAAAGTTTTAAGCATCAGGCGTGACATTAAAAGCAGACGCTTTGGTGCTCCACCTGAGAGTAAATCTGTAAGGCTTGTTACCAGCATTCAGACATCAATTTTGTTTGCTTCACAGCCAGACAGGACACGGTAAAAAAAAAAAAAAAAAAAAAAAAAAAAAATAGACTTTTTTTTTTGAAAGTTTGGTGATAAAAGTTGTTAAACTGGCAGTAATCCACTTTGGTCGTACTCGAAGTAGCTGTTAGCCTAACAATCCAGTCAAAACTAATCTGAGTTAGTTCAAAGAACCGTCACCCACAGTCACGTGGGGTAACAGTGGCTCAGGAGTTACATGCTTGCCTCGTAATCGGAAGGTTGCAGGTTCGAGCCCCGCTCAGTTTATCACTGTCCTTGGGCAAGAAACTTAACCCACCTTGCCTGCTGGTGGTGCTCAGAGGGACCGGTGGCGCCTGTGTTCGGCAGACTTGCCTCTTGTCAGTGTGCCCCGCTCAGAGGCTGTGGCTACATTATTGTAGCTCATCCCCACCAGTGTGTGGATGGGTGAATGACCGATTGTGTTGTAAAGCACCTTGGGGGGTCGCAGGACTCTTGAAGGCGCTATATCAAATACAGGCCATTTACCATTTTTACCATTCCACAGAACCACTGAAAAGATCGGAACCACACCTGAGCTGCCTGTTGAAGCTTTCTCTCTGTTCTCCAGGCGTATCGATGACGACTTGGGCCGAACCCATGAACTGGAGCACTCTGCTATCAAGTGCATGAGAGGGATCCTCTACTGTTACATGAGGCAGGCAGATAAGGTGAGTCTGTAGCATTTCAGCGGCTAAATGAAGGTTAGCATTAGAGCAACCGGCAGTTAATCACTGTATTACATTTAAAATGTGTGTTCCGTCCCAGGAAAGCCTTCTGCACCCTGAACAGCAAACACATCTCCATCTTTTCTATTAGAGTAGAAGACACCAGGAAGTGTTTGATTCAGTTCTGGGGGCTTAATAACTGTAATCTGTTAATCACTAGAGACTTTGAATCCGGAGGGAGACATTTCACTCTGTAATAAACTTGATGAAGACTTTAATCGAGGAACAGCAACACATGTGATCTTATGGATATGAAGCACAGGGTTTATTTGTTTACCCTTAACACAGAAACACCCTACGTGTTCTTGTGTACATGTGTGTAGTGTGTATCTTTGAAAGCATCTGCTTCGTCTCATCTTGACCTTGACGACCTAATTTAGGGGAGAGCTTTTCTGTGTCTTAATTACAAAGCTGCGTTTACACAGTTGATTACACAGAGCGGCGTTCGTTACGGCCCTGTCTCCAGTGCTTAAGTAGTACACGAGGTTTTCATACAGGATGTGACACACTGCGGCTGCTGGACAAATAATCCTCCAGATGGGCGCCACTGTTCTCTTACTGTACCATGTTCAAGGAGAAGAGCTCTCTCCTTCACAGCCATAGTCCAGATCTACTCAGTTTTAGGCAAAAAAACACCAGATTTGTGCTCAAGTTTAGGGCTGCAGCTATCGAATATTTTACTATTTGAATATTCTACCGAAACCCTGTCGATTAATCGAATAACCTATTTCATAATGTTTCAAGTGGAACCAGATTGTGGTCTGATGCTAAAATAATGAAAATAAAACAACCAAATTATATAAGGGTCAATAATACGTAATAAATTGGTTTTATCTAGTTCTCTCTTTCCCAGCTGATATTTATAGTTAATAAACATTTTTGGAAAAATGTGACCGATGTTTCATTAACATTTTAGGTTGTATTAATATCACTCATCTTAGTCTAAATAACATTTCTCAGTGGATCCACATATGATATGTAGAAGTTATTTATTTCGATAACATGTTCAGTGGGTCTCCTCATCAGATTTATTCCAGAGGGGATTGAAGAGGATTAGGAGTACATGGAGCTGGGTTTGTTTTTGCACTATTTAGAAACTAATACACAAACAAAATAAAATACAAACTGTTGTATGTTATTATCATGATATTTATCAAATATGGTTATATATTAGGAAAATAATATATATTTAATTTAAAAAGTCATTAAAATAATTATTAAACACTGAAAAGTATCGAAAATTGGTACCTTTAAGTACCGGTATTGATTTGTAGGTATTAGGAATTGATACCGTATCGATTCTGATGTCAGAGGTACCCATCTCTAGTAGTAGGTGACTGGAAATGCTAACATTTAATTTATTGTAGTAACAATGAAATGGTGGTATATGTTTGTTTTTATGTATGGGGTGGCAACATAATACAATCCAAATTATATTCAAAGATAGAAGCGTTTGTGAATTTCATGCTACAATGGCTTGCCATAACCCTGCTGCGGTAGCAACAACCTGACTCCGGGTAGCTGCAGCGGCTCTGCTCCACACGGCTGCAGACATCCACAAATAAACAGGATGGAGGGGATTTTTCTGCCGCTTGAAGAGTTTGGTCATTCACAACCATCATGTTTTTTCTGAATCCCACTTGATTGTCATGAGCGTGCTACCCTCTAGCATAATCATTAGTCAGTCTGCCCGTGGTTTCACTCCTGATCCCAAAGTTTGGGGCGTTTCTGCCTTTTACAATGGTTTTTGTCATTGCTGGTTTCTCTATTTTCCTCCATAGCACCTAGATGATCACATTGTGCACCAGTAAAATGTGTTCAGACTACGGTGCGCACAGTTAAAGAAGCTTCAAATCAGTAAAAACTGATTTGAGGAGTTTAATAAATCAAACCATTCAATGATTCGTTTCAGCCCTAGTCATGTTTGATGGTTTTAGAATATAGAGAATGACAAAGCACATAAAGCACCAAGACTCACCTTACAAATGGTTCGTTCAGATGTTTTTAAAATGGTTTTTGTTTACAGATCAAAAACAACAATCTGTTTCCTGTTGAAAAAAATATTTAACAACCTGTAAATAATTTTAAATTGGAGAAAAATGAATGCTGCGGTGGCTAGCTCTGCAGCTAATTTCCATGTGGAATCTTGTTTCTGAACCTGCTTGTGACTAGCCAGTGCCATTGAAAGAGCTACCAGGTAAGATACTAAATGTGTTAAATGACCCGCACTTGTATAGCGCCTCTCAGAGTAAGGACTCCAAAGCGCTTTAAACTACAGTGTATCATTCACCCATTCACACACACATTCACACACTGATGGTGATGAGCTACGATGTAGCTACAGCTGCCCTGGGGCGCACTGACAGAGGCGAGGCTGCCGAGCACAGGCGCCACCGTCCCTTCGACCACCACCAGCAGGCAAGGTGGGTTAAGTGTCTTGCCCAAGGACACGACAGCAGAATTCTCTGTCCGGAGCCACGATCGAACCTGCAACCTTCCGATTACTGGACAACCCGCTCAACCTGTTGAGCTACTGCTGCCCCCTACTAAACGTTTATAACCGCTCCACATTAACACACTTTAGAAGGTGTGGATTATCCCTATAAGTCACTAACCTTGTTTGACGTGATCCATTGAAATAGAGAATATTGGATGAAAAACTGATGTCATTTGTTAATACCCAACATTTAGCTCATAATCCCTTTAATGACAGATCTGACTCATGTTTATTCAATCATTTCTCTTAATTCTCTTGTTACTCATGGTTAAATGTAGCCCGTTTGCCTTTCTGACTCATGATATAATAATAGTATGCTCTGTATATGGGTGAGGAGAAGCTTTTTACCTACAAGTTCAGAGCTAAAACGGCTGTCCTGAAGTTGGTTTAGGTTCTCATTTATCCAGAGCTTCTTTTGTTGCTCAGACATTTCACCCCTGCTCCAAAAGACCTCTGCAGTTCTGATCAAGGGTTGGGAATTCAGCGCTTCAATGAAGGAGAAAAGAAAAACAAGATGAAGAATGTTGTAACTGCATTCATGTTTAGAGTAGCAGAGAAATTCTGTTGTGTTTTAAACCAAAAATCACTCCTAGATCCTAAGGGTAGAAACCCTCCTAACAAGCGGAGCAGCATCGTTTCTGCAGTTCAGTGCACGCGCAAATGTGCTGACCTCTTTTCAGGTGAATCCTGATGCATCGACACACAAGAGCAGCTCATCAGGTCAAGACTCACCAGGCTATTGTTGTTCAAAACTTTATTTATTTAAATAATTCAATTTAAAAGTGAAACTAATATATGAGAAAGACTCATTACACGCAAAGCCAAAAACTCCAAGCTTTTATTTGTTATAATGGGAAATGGCCTGTATTTGAATAGAACCTTCTAGGGTTCTACAACCCACCCAAGGCGCTTCACAACACAGTCATTCATCCACCCATTCACACGCTGGTGATGAGCAAAAATGTAGCCACAGCTGTCCTGGAGCGCACTGACTGAAGCGAGACTGCAGAGCACATGTGCCACCCTTCCCTCCGACCACCACCAGCAGGCAGGGTGGGTTAAATGTCTTGCCCAAGGACACAAATTCCAATTCAAATTCAAAAATACTTTATTAATCCCAGAGGGAAATTGATTGCTGTAGTAGCTCAGAATAATAATAATAATAATAATCAAGTCATCAAAGAGTTGTTGTATATTACAATGGCTGTTGGCAGGAAAGATCTCCAGTAGCGGTCAGTGTTGCAGCGAAACTGAAGAAGCCTCTGACTGAAGACACTCTTCCGTTGTTGGACAGTCTTGTAAAGAGAATGCTCAGGGTTGTCCATAATCTTCTTGATTCTCTGGAGAATCCTTCTTTGCATGATCTCCTCCAGTGGTTCCACAGTCGTCCCCAGAACAGAACCAGCCTTTTTTATTAGGCCTTTTCAGGTCCCTGCTTCTGATGCTGCTACCCCAACAGACGATGGCTGAAGAGATTACACTCTCAACAACAGAATTGTAGAGGATCTGCAGCATCTTGCTACAGACATTGAAGGACCTAAGCGTCCTCAAGAAGTGCAATCTGCTGTGTCCCTTCTTGTAAACAGCTTCGCTGTTCTTTCTCCAGTCCAGTCTGTTGTCCAGGTGAACTCCAAGGTATTTGTATTCCTCAACTACCTCCACTTCTTCTCCCATGATGGAAACAGTGTTTGACTCCACCCTGTTTCTTCTGAAGTCTAAAATAATCTCCTTTGTTTTGTTCACGTTCAAGGTCAGATGATTGTTTCCACACCACGCCACAAAGCGCTCCACCAGCTCTCTGTACTCAGCTTCCTGTCCATCTCTGATACACCCCACAACTGCAGAGCCATCTGAGTTTTTCTGTAGATGACAGGTCTCTGATTTGTACTGGAAGTCTGAGGTGTACAGGGTGAAAAGGAATGGTGAGAGTACAGTCCCCTGTGGTGCTCCAATGTTACTGATCACCTGGTTTGATGTGCAGTTCTTCAGCCTCACAAACTGTGGTCTGTTTGTCAGGTAGTCTTTAATCCAGGCGATAGTTGAGGCCCCCACCTGTATCTTCTGGAGTTTCTGGCAAAGTACATCAGGCTGAATTGTGTTAAATTCACTGGAAAAATCAAAGAACATGACCCTCACAGTGCTGCCTGCTTTGTCCAGATGACAGTGGATTGGTTGAAGCAGCTGGATGATGGCATCTTCAACTCCAACTCCACGGCGATAAGCAAACTGCAGTGGGTCCTGATATGTTTGCTTATTCAGGTGGACCAACAGGAGTCTCTCCAGGACCTTCATGATGTGGGATGTCAGGGCAACCGGTCTGTAGTCATCATTGACTGATGGACGAGTTTTCTTTGGAACTGGAACAAGGCAAGATGTCTTCCACAGGACTGGAACCTTCTCCTGGGCCAGGCTGTGGTTGAAGAGGTGCTGCAGAATCCCACAGAGCTGCTCTGCACAGGCCTTCAGTACTTTGGGGCTGACACCATCTGGACCTGCAGCCTTGTTCTTGTTCAGTCTCTCCAGCTGCCTCTTCACCTGACTTCTAGAGACAGATAGGTGGGAGGGGGAGGTAAATGGGGCAGCGTTATCTCCTGACTTGGTTGAAGACAAATTTATAGAACCAGAAGAGTCTATCACTGCGTTAGACGACAAAACAGCTGGCGTGTGACTGGAAAATGTTGGATCAGAGGAGGACAAGATGTCTGATTGGCTGGGGACAGGCGAGGGGGATGCTGGGTTTGTTCCTGAAATGAACCTATTGAAGAACTTGTTCAGTTCATTGGCTGTGTCCAGGCTGCCATCTGTGCAATCCTTCCTCTGCTTGAAGCCTGTGATCTTCTTCATCCCTGACCAGACATCTCTGATATTGTTCCTCTGTAGTTTGTTCTCCAGCTTCTTCCTGTATGCCTCCTTGCTGTCTCTGATATTGATCTTCAGTTGCTTCTGTATACTCCTCATTATTTCCCTGTCTTCCTCCTTGAAGGCTCTTTTTTTCTCATTTAGCAGATTTTTCGGTTCACTGGTGATCCAGGGTTTGTTATTAGCGAGGCATCTCACCATTCTGGTGGGTATGATGTTGTCCACACAGAACTTTATATAGTAAGTGACACATCCAGTCATGGCATTGATGTGTGTCTAGCTCTTTGACTTTATCCTGTGATCAGAACTAAACAAGCATTTTAGATGACAGGTGAAACATCTTTAAGCAAGTCCAGTTGGTTCTTACTCCTAGGACTGCACTCCTAAAGGTGTCCAGTTAAATACAATTTATAATACGTAACACCGCTGCTGGAAACCCCTAAAAGCTGTCCTGTCGGCAATCATTTTCTCTTGTAGAGAGTTGCTCTTTTTTATTGACATTACCTGTGTATGAGGTAACTGAGTACAGTATAAAGCAGAGTTTCTATAGATTTTTAGCCACTGTTTAAATTCACTCATCAGGTTAGTTGACTTGTAGAGGAACAGAAGGATTTTGTCTTCATGATGATCTTTTTATCTACACACAGGAATACAGGAATAGCTCCTTGAATTTAATCCATCTGAAGTTAGGTAAACCTCTCATGCATTGAGCAAACAAGTACACACACACACACACACACACACACACACACACATACACACACACACACACACACACACACACACACACACACACACACACACACACACACACACACACATACACACACACACACACACACACACACACAGTCCACATTGCAGTGGCAAAGAAAGATTTATTCTGTCTGCACATTTTATTTTGGAATAACAATGACAATGGAAGTAATAATGAAATTAATTTACTTAATTTAATTGCATTATTGTTAATATTAGTAGTATCAGTATTAGTGGTAGTAGGAGTAGAGTATTAGTAGTAGTAGCTGTAGTAGCAGTAGAGTATTAGTAATCATAGCTGTTGTAGTGGTAGTAGGAGTAGAGTATTAGTAATGGTAGTTTGGAGTATAGTATTAGTAGTGGAAGTAGGAGTATAGTATCAGTAGTAGTAGCTGTAGTAGGAGTAGAGTATTAGTAATAGTAGCTGTTGTAGCTGTAGTAGGAGTAGAGTATTAGTAATAGTAGCTGTTGTAGCTGTAGTAGTAGAGTATTAGTAATAGTAGCTGTTGTAGCTGTAGTAGGAGTAGAGTATTAGTAATGGTAGCTGTTGTAGTGGTAGTAGGAGTAGAGTATTAGTAGTATTAGCTGTGGTAGTAGGGGTGGATTATTAGTAGTAGTAGCTGTAGTAGATTATTACTAGTAGTAGCTGTAGTAGTGGTAGCAGGAGTAGAGTATTAGTAGTGGTAGTAGGAGTATAGTATTAGTAGTAGCAGCTGTAGTAGTGGTAGTATGATTAGAGTATTATTAGTAATAGTAAGAGTAAAGTATTAGTAGTGGTAGTAGGAGTATAGTATTAGTTGTGGTAGTAGGAGTAGAGTATTAGTAGTAGTATATGGATTAGTTGTAGTTTGATTAGAGTATTAATAGTAGCTGTAGTAATGGTAGTAAGAGTAGAGTATTAGTAGTACTAGCTATTGTAGTGGTAGTAGGAGTAGAGTATTAGTTGTAGTAGTAGGAGTAGATTATTATTAATAGTAGCTGTAGTAGTGGTAGTAGGAGTGGAGTATTAGTAGTAGTAGTAGTAGTAGCTGTAGTAGGCATAAAGTATTAGTAATAGTAGCAGTTGTAGTGCTAGTAGGAGTCGACTGTTAGAAGAAGTAGCTGTAGTACTGGTAGTAGGAGTATAATATTAGTAGTAATAGTAGGAGTAAAGTATTATTAGTAGTAGCTGTAGTAGTGGTAGTAGGAGTGGAGTATTTGTTGTAGTAGTGGTAGTAGGAGTATATTATTAATAGTACTAGCTGTAGTAGTGGTAGTAGAAGTACATTATTAATAGTACTAGCTGTAGTAGTGCTAGTAGGATTCGAGTATTAGTAGTAGTAGCTGTAGTAGTGGTAGCTGGAGTAGAGTATTAGTAGTGGTATTGGGAGTATAGTATTAGTAGTAGTAGCTGTAGTAGTGGTAGCTGGAGTAGAGTATTAGTAGTTGTATTAGGAGTATAGTATTAGTAGTAGTAGCTGTAGTAGGAGTTGAGTATTAGTAATTGTAGCTGTTGTGGTGGTAGCAGGAGTAGAGTATTAGTAGTGGTAGTAGGAGTATAGTATTAGTAGTAGTAGCTGTAGTAGGAGTTGAGTATTAGTAATAGTAGCTGTTGTAGTGGTAGCAGGAGTAGAGTATTAGTAGTGGTAGTAGGAGTATAGTATTAGTAGTAGTAGCTGTAGTAGGAGTAGAGTATTAGTAATAATAGCTGTTGTAGTGGTAGTAGGAGTAGAGTATTAGTAGTAGTGTCTGTAGTAGTGGTAGTTTGATTAGAGTATTAGTAGTAGCTATAGTAATGGTAGTAGGAGTAGAGTATTATTAGTAGTAGCTGTAGTAGTGGTAGTAGGAGTGGAGAATTATTAATAGTAGCAGTTGTAGTGGTAGTAGTAGTGGAGTATTAATAGTAGTAGCTGTAGTAGTGGTAGTAGGAGTAAAGTATTAGTAGTAGTAGCTGTAGTTTTGGTTGTAGGAGTAGAGTATTAGTTGTAGTAGTGGAAGTAGGAGTAGAGTAGTGGTAGTAGTAGCTGTAGTAGTGGTAGCAGGAGTAGAGTATTAGTAGTGATAGTAGGGGTAAAGTTTTAGTAGTAGTAGCTGTAGTAGTGGTAGTAGGAGTACAGTATTAGTAGTAGTAGCTGTAGTAGTGGTAGTAAGTGTAGTGTATTAGTATTAGTAGCTGTAGTAGTGGTGGTAGCAGTAGAGTATTAGTAGCAGTAGTGGTAGTAGGAGTAGCATAGTAGTAGTAGTAGTAGTAGTAGTAGTACGTGTAGTAGTGATAGTAGGAGTTAAGTATTAGTAGTAGTAGCTGTAGTAGTGGTAGTAGGAGTAGAGTATTAGTAGTTGTAGCTGTAGTAGTGGTAATAGCAGTAGGGTATTAGTAATAGTAGCTGTAGTAGTGGTAATAGCAGTAGGGTATTAGTAGTAGTAGCTGTAGTAGTGGTAGTAGGAGTAGCTGCAGTAGTGGTAGTAGGAGTAGAGTATTAGTAGAAGTATCTGTAGTAGTGGTATGGTAGTAGGGTATTAGTAGTAGTAGCTGTAGTAGTGGTAGTAGGAGTAGCTGCAGTAGTGGTAGTAGGAGTAGAGTATTAGTAGAAGTATCTGTAGTAGTGGTATGGTAGTAGGAGCAATTAGTAGTTGTGTAGAGACCAGAAATGTCAAAAAAATAAATAAAATGAAACAGTAGAAAACTTTACTAGATTTGGGCTTAAAAGCATTGTGTTTTTATTTTGTTCCCAGTTGGCTGCTTCCTGAAACAGCTCTCTATCTAAATTCCATAAATGATTTCATTTGCAGTAAATGAAGCAGAAAGGGAAGGAGATGAGTTTTGATGGGATGGAAGAATATCGAGTTGTAGGTGAACTATTACAGCAGCAGCATCAGGTGTGCCCCTAGAGCAGGGCCACTGACAGGCTGGCTTTCCTGCAAAAGGAAACAGGCAGACCTCTACAAAAACAGGTTTATGAAATAGCACAGGCAGCGGTACTCCCTTTGCACACTCACTCACACTAAAACATGAATATTGGCCGCTGTGGGACAGCAAGAATTGGAGCAACATGAAAGTAGGACAGAGGGTCTCGACTGTGACCTAGCTATGTATGGATAGAGATACTGGAAAGAGTAGGGAAAGGTAGAGAGCAAACAAAAGAGCAAAGAACAAATGGAGTCTGCAGAAAAAGATCAACAGCAAACAGTAGAGACCGATTTGGGAAGTAGTGGAATATATGAGGAGAGGAACAATTAGCAGCTAGAAATCAAAATGGAGATGGCTTGGAAGACCTGATGACTGTGAGAGAGGTGGAGAGAAGAGAAACAAATGAGGTGAAAATGGGACAAAAGGCCAATTATTTATAACAGCATGAAGAGCCGGTGGCCCAGCTGTGATTTACTGTGTAGCAGAGTCGATGCAGCAAACACACACGCACAGAGCCACCAACGAGCCCGGAACACCAAACAGGACTCACTGTAAGAGGTTCAGCTTAAACCAGTTGGGTTGATTAAACCTGACTGATGTGTGAGCATACTCTGTGGTTGTTATTCTTATGAGACCCATATGTTTCTGTGTCACTGTCCTCTTACCTTGTCTCCATGTGTCTCTGGCAGGTGGAGGAGTTTAAAAAGGACCCTAGCCCCTCCAAGTGTCTGCACTCAGTGTTCCACGTAGACACCGGGGATGAGATTCACTCGTACCGGGACTATCACCACCTACAGGTGAGTAGGAGTGCAGACTATCAGAGAACTGAGGCAGATGCCAAATGGTAGAAAAAGATCAGAATCCATTCTTCCTCTGAATGAAGAGTTGATCCCGTAGAAGTCTTGAGAATAAGCTCTAGATCTGCGACCAGATTTGGCGAGACACCAGTCTGTTCGATCTCTTTTTCACACTTGATTAAAAACACATGAATGATCTGGAAAGTTATGACAGAATATAACATATCTGTAAACTGTTTATTAGCATAATAATCATATCCGACCTATAAGCCAACGCTTATTTACCAATTCAAACAAGATCATTCCCTGCCATGTTTGGATTAAATATGAATCATAATCCTTCTCATAAAACATAAATGGGCTGTGATACTAGCCAGAGACAAGCCTACGTAACCTTTATGTAGCAATTAGCGATGTCTGATATTAAAGGTCTACCATTACTATCGGTCGATATCAGCATTCAGACCTAATATCAGAAAATAATCGTATCGATTTTCAGACTTTTAATGGCCAAACTTTTACATACCATACACATATTAGACTTGAAATTCTTCAGCTGCTCTCAAAGTGTACATAATGACAGATCTGAGGTAAAGTTTTTGAGATATTTTTGTTTATTTGGTACAACTTACGAAGTATAAATGTACCTTATGTAGTGAACATACGCGGTCCTCACAGCACATAGCTATGCTAGACAGCTAACAAACCACTAAAGCAAAAATCTTCACCCAGTGCTTGTTATTCTTATTGCAAGACCTTTAGAAAAGTTTTAAGTACCTGGGTGTTCACCTCAACAGCAAACTGAACCTGTCCAACAACACAGATGCTCTGTATAAGAAGGGCCAAACCCGCCTCTGCCTCCTGAGGAGGCTGAGGTCCTTCGGGGTTCATTGTCATCTGTTAAAATACTTCTATCACTCTGCTGTGGTCTGTTGAGGTGCAGGCAGCTCTAACCAAGACAGGAAGAGACTGAACAAGTTAGTTCACAAAGCTAGCTCGGTTCTGGGCTGCCCACTGGATTCAGTTGAGGAGACCTGTGTTGAAGGATGCTTGGGAAGATGACCTCCATCTTAAAAAAAAAAAAAAAACCACCGACTGCATTCCACTGTGGAGACCATGGACAGCTCCTTCAGAGGCAGACTGAGACATCCCAGCTGTAAAACAGAACGCTACCATAGGTCTTTCATCCCCTCTGCAGAAGGAGTGTGTACCTCCTCGATTGAACTTGTACTGGCATTATCCTGGTACATTATAACATCAGTGCTATACTCGTACAATACCGGATTTACATAGTATGTCTGTGTCTCTTGCAGTATGCTGCATAGTTCTGGAACCCAAGTATTTCATTATTTATTTGTGGTTTTTAGTGGTTGAAGGTTACAATACTAGATTCCCGCCTATGTGTATAAATACATGTACCTTTGTTATTTGTCTTTGAATTATTCTCTTAAGTGTTGGTGCTGCTGTAACAAGTGAATTTCCCCACTGTGGGATCAATAAAGTCTATTATATTCTATTCTAGTCTACTACCATAGCTGCAATAGACAGAAAAAGAAAAAATACATTACTAGCTAATAAACACATCTTAGCGTCATACATAAGGAGAATGAGATTCAGCTGCTGTTGGAGACTAAATAAATATGGCACTTTTCCTGTTACTAACTTAAATTTAACTATTTGTCATTTTGCACAGGACATTAAACATGCATGATGGGTGATATGTGATGTTAGCCACCTAAAATGTTTTAGTGTGTCTTTTCATGAGAGGGGGACACAACATTTATCAGTATCAGTTTATATCAGTATCAGATATTAAGAGTCAGACATCGGATATCAGTAAAACAGCCAATATCAAGCATTCCTAGTAGCAATGGTTTAACTCATCTAGCATTAATCACCTATTGGTCCACCTCACTGAATCCAAAAAGCAGCGGTTCCTTATGGTTCCTCCTGTAGGTGTTTAGAGAAGGTTGTTTCTATGTAGCTTGTTTTAGCTGTGCTTTGGCCTGATCCCGTGAGTGACATTCAGGCAGTGGCAGTTGTACCATTAGGCATAGGTCGGCGGCCGCCTGGGGCCCCCTAGCCCTGACTGCTGGCACCCCTCTGTTAATGGACGATTCCTTTAAGACGCTGATGCACAAACAGGAAGTGATTGGTAGTCATTCCACTCCAATCCAGTTGGTGGCAGTAATGCACCAAATTGTTTACCAAGTGCCATAAGACCACAAATAGGAAGAAGAAGAGAAAGCAGAAGAATAAGAAGAGAGACGGGAGCGTTTGTAACAAACTCGAAGTAGTAGTCAAAACAATAAGCATGACATGAAGTTATCCTAGTGGCTCCAATAAGAGAAAGATGCAGCTTGCTTCAAAAATGCTTTTATCTTCCCTTCTGAAAGTGACGTTGTTTTTCGCTGTAAACATCAAAAGGAAGCAGAAAGGAAAGACAATGGAAAATGTTTAAAGGGAGGAAAACATGGACCAAAATGGAAAATAGACAAAAATAAACAAAGTCAAAGGCACAGGAGCACTGAGAGGAAGAAGAAAGCAGAGCAAATATTGAAAGCACTCAAAGGGAGGCAAAGACAGGAAAAAAGAGGAGGACTAATAAACAGGGAAAATAACTCATGTCAGAAGAGGGGAGAGTTTTGCAAATCTACTTAAATGTAAGATTGTAGAAAATTTTGTGTAAAGGGGCCCCATGTCTGTGTTTGCTTTGGGCCCCCAAATTGCTAAATCCACCACTGCATTCAGGCCACATGGAGCTTGCTCAAGAGTCTTTTCCTAAGGCCTCACTCCATTGTGACATGGTTTCTTAGTTCTACGGAGTTAAAGTCATCAGAAGAGTTTCTAAATCACGCTTTGTCTGGTCTCTCACCCAGAACCAATTTAACATTGGAGACCATACAAGGGCAACAGAAACTGCCCCAGAGAGCTTCTAGGGTCCTTTTTGTTACTGAAACCCTTCCACCATGATGGGGGTGATTGACTGTGAAGGGTCGGGGTGAGGGAGGGGCTCAGAGATAAATTGCCACTTCTTTGCATTGCAAAGAGCAAGTTGAGGTGGTCTGTGCATCTATCTGAGTAGATACCTTGCAGACATCTGCTATAGTGTTGTTTCACTCCTAAGAATAGACTGAGAACTTGCTGCAGAGGTTACGTCTTGCAGTTGGCCTGTCAGGAATCAAGATACTGTGCTTTGATTTAAATAAAATGAAACAAACAACCATCCTAGCAGTTGGAGAAATGGCTTTCCCTTGAGAAGTGGGCGTGCATTAAATCAGCTGTAAAACAGTTTATTCTTCTGCCAATGGTATCGACAGAGGTCAGTTTGGTGTTGCATTTGGATGGAGACTGGTGAAAGATGGCCGATGCATCAAGAGAGCCAGAGATCGCAAATCAAAAGGCAGCTGCAAAGTTAGTTGGCTGTGACAATCACACACTCAGAAATCAACAGGGTTGGTCTGATGGAAAGCCTTTCCCGTCCTTGGCTGTTATTCTTTCACTATAACTTTATGAATGTTAGCAGCCCGACGCCACGGGCCTAATGTCTAACATAAAGCTTACGCCTCGGCTTTTACAGCGCGCAGGAACTCGACTATGGCTGAACTGATAAATTTGAGAATTACACATAGTGTGCAAATGACCGCCACCTTCTTTAATGACACCCCTAACTTCTCTCTCCCCATTCTTCCACCATCCCTTCAGATCGATGCAGTTTCTCTGTTCCTGCTGTACCTGGTGGAGATGATCAGCTCTGGTCTGCAGATCATTTACAACACTGATGAGGTAAATAAGACACCAAACAGACATCAGAGGCCATCTCTACAGTGATTTATATCCTAAATACTCTGACTAGTGCTATAGGACCAAACAGAAGCCACATCAGGCTGATAAAAATGGGTAATCTAGGGTTTCATTAAACATTTTCTCATTCAGTTGTTAAACATTTCAGAATAAATACTATGGATGCACCGATACCAATACCAGCATCAGTATCAGCCCAGTACTGCGTCTGTTTCTTTGTACTTGTACTTGTAAAAAAGACCTAAATACTAAACAACCAGAGATGGGAAGTAACAAATTACATTTACTTGCTTTATTGTAATTGAGTAGTTTTTTTGTGTGTATGTTATACTTTTTAAGTTGTTTTGAAAGTCTGTACTTTAACTTTTACTTGAGTATGTTTTTTTAAGTACTGTACAATTCCACATTTTCAATTATGCCAGTTACTGAGTTAAGGAATGTGTTTAAAGGCCAAATAAGTAAAAGTGTTGCACTTTGCAGCGTCTGAACAGAATGAGACGCCTTCAGTGCTGATTCTCACTCATGGGGGATGTGGGTGTACACTTTTTATATTGAGGACAGTACACAGCACCACCTTTTCCCAAAGTTTAGCTCAAAAACATCACTTTGGTCCCTGTGGTGTGCTCATTGGTAACCCCCTCCTGTTCCTTATTGAGGCCCTCACCTTTGCACAATGCTGTGACATCAGTAGTTTACTCGGTTCAGTTGTAGGACTCAGCTCAGTGTTTGAATTGTGTTTCGCCAAATGCTCAACAAAGTGGGAAAAAGTGCAGACTCATTACAAGCTGATTGCCTCGATGGTTTGCTCATACATCAGAAGAACTGGAGCCTCTATGAGTTTAAAAAAAATCTGGATTGTTCATATTTGCACTTTATATGGGAGTCAGTTCAGTTGTAAATGTCATGTGTACCATCCGTGTGTGTGTGTGTGTGAACTCAGAGGTTGCTTGTTGATGCAAGAGATGTGTGATGATGTAGCATGTTTCTTTATTTTACTCAAGAACAAAATATTAAATTATTACAGCAGCAATCAAACTGTTGAGGGTCTGACCTCATGAGGAAATTACTATGCAGTGATTTTCTCCAAAATGACTGTGCTTAAATTGTTCTGAAAAGCAAATAATCACATCAGCGCCAAGAAACTTCATTTCCCATGATGCTTTGCACACGGAAGCATTGTGATGACGTCACCGCCTAGTACCAGAAACACGTTCTGCGCATGTGCGGGAAGCCGTGGAGCTTTTCCCGCGAACTAAGACCATAAATCTTCAGCAGAGACAAAGAATCCTCGTTCTTTTGCCCAGGATACCTGGCGGTAAGGACACGCTTGTCAACGCTCCGACAACTTGAGCACGCGGAAGCTCTAAGTGCCAAGTTGAGCCACGCAACCGCTGGAAACTACACTCAACTCCATCGGGACCTGACTGGGAACGAGCGGAGCTCCATTCAGCTCTCAGAGACGCTCCGTGGAGAAACACTCGTGGAGCCAAACAACGGAGAAAGCATTAAACCGACGGATGACGCTGAAAACTGCGGAGAAAACGGAGAACCGTCAAATCATAACAGCGGGGACGCCTTGCTGCTTTGGTGATCAGAAAACTCATTTTTTTCTCTCTCCTTTTCTTCTCCCGTTTCCTCTATAGTCCAGAATAAGCAATAAAACCGCGCTATTGCTTAAAAAGTAGCTTCGTGTTTTCCTCTTTCGCTCCCAATTCGTCCTTCGGGTCATTTTGAAAGAATAAACTGCTTATTGATCATCGCTAATATCTTTAGTCGTCAGCTCTGGCCAGGCTGCCGACTCCTTTTAGATTAAATAATTTACAAGTGACCCTTTTGTTGTTTGTTAACTTTTGAAGTGTTTGAGTTAAGTTTTACTGTGATTCTAAGCCACTAAGTGTTCGGAAAGTAGAAAACTTTACACATCCAGGTCTCCTGTTGAATGCGAGGGGAGGGGCAGAGCCCCACACACACTCACAGCTCACTTTCCCCCACCTACTCTGGGGAAACAAAGACCCATTCATCTCTCACACACACACACACACACAAACACCTTGAACATTATTTTGAATATACATCCTTTTATTATATCACATGGTTATTATTCATTTATGCCACTGTTTATTCATTTGACAAATTGTTAATTAAACGTTATAAAATTCAGATTTTCGTCTCCAGTAGCTTTGTTGTGTCGAAGAGAAGTCTCTGCTCCAAGGATTCTACGAACTTCAAGAAAGACTGATAAGAGTTTTGGATTCAATTTTTCCCCGGTAAAAGGGGAATGGTGCCCCGTATATCTAAGAATATCTTAATTAATTAATAAATCAGTAAATATTCCCATATTTACAGAATTTATTGAAGAATCCAAAAGTAAGTTGAAGCTTACTAATTGTTCGCTCCTAATAACCCCAACATTTTATTGGTGCAGCCCGCGTGAGGCTTGGATACACAGAGATTTCTATCCGGCACAAACAAACAAATAAATCCAAAGAGCTTGAATTAAAAATAATCCGTTGGTCAGCCTTGA
Source organism: Nothobranchius furzeri (assembly GCF_043380555.1). Classification (NCBI taxonomy): domain Eukaryota; kingdom Metazoa; phylum Chordata; class Actinopteri; order Cyprinodontiformes; family Nothobranchiidae; genus Nothobranchius; species Nothobranchius furzeri. Next base: position 27,041,141 of record NC_091749.1, read on the forward strand.
ACCAGCAACAGAGTGGTGCTGATTTCGCTGAGCAGGAAGCTGCATCGAACTCTCACCAGTAACTCAGTGCTTCTTTAAAGGTGCAACGTGTAAATTAATTCTGGTTGACCTTTTAGGTTAAAAATTCAGTTTTTCCTTAAAGGTGCAACGTGTAATTAATTCTGGCTAACCTTTTAGGTTAAAATTCAGCTTTTCCTTAAAGGTGCAACGTGTAATTAATTCTGGCTAACCTTTTGGGTTAAAATTCAGTTTTTCCTTAAAGGTGCAACGTGTAATTAATTCTGGCTAACCTTTTAGGTTAAAATTCAGTTCCTCATTAAAGGTGCAGCGTGTAAGTAATTCTGACTAACCCTTTTAGGCTAAAATTAACTGCTAATTTAGCGACTTTAACTCACAGTGGCTATTATAACTAACTGAAACCTTCACTCAAAGACTGATAACACCCTGTTTGCTAATATTCTGAAGGAATAACTAGCATATTTAACACTGCAAGTGTTGTAAGACGTTGCTACGGCAACGCACCAGCTTTTGCTAAAATACTGAAAGGAATAGTATTTTAAGCGTCAGTCACGACATTCCGTGCAATCTTAAAACGCTAAAACCTGTGCGCACAAAGGTTAATTTAGTGTTTTTCTGCTACAAAGCTAGCAGTTTGCTGCCCAAAAGGTGCAGTTTGAGCTATCTGCAGAAGCTCTACTAGGCTATTTTTGGTTCGGTTGTTAAAATGGAGGGACAGAGTAGTGAACTGACCAACTCCCGGCAACCAGGTGGCGCTGCGGCCCACGACTATGAACCTGGCCTACTTTCTGGACAAATATTGTCCAAACTGGTCGCGGTTGCTCGAGAACCCGACTACCCTTCTAGGGATTTCACTGAAGAACAGCGTAGCGTCGAGCTAGAAGCTGTAATTGATCAAATAGAAAACCCGGATGGTACAAAACCAATCCAGGTTCACTTAGCTAAGTTAGCCTTGATCCTCTATCAGAGAGAACTCCAACATGATCGAGAGATCATGAACCTCCAGAGTATGCTAGCTGAAAAACAGCGAAATGGAAGTCTGAAGGATGAGGAGGAAGACAACACCAGCACCGATCCTGGGGAAGATGGGGAGGAGACCCCGCCCCCCTCTGCTGATGACAACAGACAGTGGGAAGGGGGGAAACACCATGACTCTCTGGACGGACGCACGCCGCAGGGGAGAGATGAAGCTCATCTGTCCCAACCTTCGGCCCCGTTCCCTACACACACTCTAGGGCATTCAGGACCACCTAGGGGCCGAGGGCAGTTCGCCCTCGAACCCCAGGTTGGACCACCACCCTCATCTTCACGGCCTTCTCAATCAGTGAGAAGTCGACCAGCTGAGCGGCACCTCTATTTAGACCGCTCCCCCAGTCCACAAAGGGTGCAAGGTGCCGCTTGGGGTTATGCACCCCAAGCTGCACCTCAACCATCTACCCATCCTAGCTACTCCGGTATTCGGCATGCCGATAACCAGCTGCATGACAGAGCATACTACGCAGACGTGCCCCGGGAGGAGGACCTCCCAGGACACCCACGTGACGTGCCAGCAGCCCGTCACAGCATGCCGAACCCCGATTTGGGCCCCAGGAGTCAACATTGGGAGCCCAGAGCACACCAGCGATATCCAGCGCTCTCTGAGACAGACCGTGGGTCAGAGTCAGAGGATGACGCGCCGTACCGTGAGTCAGGGCTCCGTGTACGTCAAATTGAATCGCTAGCTAAAGACATAGAACGCTTTGATCCTAACACCAATGAATCCAATGTCGACGATTATCTCAGGGAGATAGAACGTTGTCTGCTTGATCTTCCAGCACCCTCTTCAAGGGAAAAGCTCAAGCTAATTTGGAAAACCACATCTAGAACAGTGCACGGTTTCATGGAAACTCTACCACCTGACATTCGAGATCGGTACTCCTCGCTCTGCCGAGCGTTGAGGGATGAATACGCCACTTATGCAGACTCTGCGTCAGCTACAATGGGGGCCTTCTCCATCAAACACGGGAGGAACGAACCCCCCAGAGAGTATTATCGCCGACTCAAAAGTGCTTACTTCCAAGGTCGAAACGGCCCTGGGCTCGAGGAAGACCCTGCCTTCAGATCCCTGTTCATTCACAACCTGCACGAGTGTGTTCGCTCCGAAGTCTCAATGTATTGTCGGATGAAGAAACTGACAACTCAGGAGATTAGGAGATACGCTCAACAGGCTTGGGAAGCCGGCGGAAAGCCCCAAAAGCCTGACGCACATCACCGCGTCATGCACCTAGCTCCTGACGCCGAGCCGCGTTTGGAGCTCGAAGGCACAGAAGCTCCACCCACTAAGCCAAAATCTGCTAAACCTAGACCTGTTAAACCGCGAGAGCAGTCCCAATCTCCTCAACAGGGGAAGGGGGGTGCTGATTGGCTGCCTAGGTCTGGACAATCAGACAGGAAGTGGCCCAACCAAAACCAACGGCAAGCAGGTCGGAACAATGGAAGGTTTAAGGAGCGCCGCTCACAGGTAGGTCCCGAACACAAGTCCGCAGGTGAGTACTTGACCAAAGCCGACCTCCAGGAGATGTTTCAGCAGTTCCTAGCTAAACAGAAGGAACAGCTGAGATCTGCAGATGAGACCCCTGCACCAAAGTCTGCTTCTAAGAAGCCAGACCCAGAGCCAACGTCCACATGACTAGGCGTGGCTCAACCTCCCAGCGTGGCCAGGACCTACCTGATCAGCTGGGGGAACACTACTGGTAGATCACAGGAGTCTCCTGAAATCTACCCCCCAGAGAAACCTGATACTAAATTTCTGAAGTTCCTTGGTGACTTAACAAACCATGATCATGCTCGCCGTTTGTACTGTAGCACCAGCGTAGGTGGATGCATACAGGTTGATGCCCTGCTGGATACCGGCTCAGAAATCACCCTGATGTGCTCCACATTGTTCCATCGCGTGTCTGACACCATGCGGTCGCTCGGGAAACCAGTCCAGGTAGAACCCTGTGACCTGAAAATCACCAGCTACACCCAGACCCGGGAGTGTATCACTCACCGGGCGTGGCTGGATATCACCTTCCAAGACATGACTCTGGTTCACCCGTTTTATGTCTGCCAGCTAGACACTGAACCATTTCTCGTTGGTCAGGACCTGCTTGAACGTCTAGCTCCCCTCATCGACTGCCAGAAGGGTCAACTGTGGGCCCAGGTGGACACACCTAAGCCCTGGAACCCGGATAGCAGCCGACCATCCTCCATTCTTGAAGTCAGCATAAGTGAGCAGCAAAACCCTTGTTCCAAGGTCATGCCCCTCCCTACAGCTCCCACAGACGATGTCCGCCTGCAAAGGCATGAAACCGCTCCTGGAACTCCGTTCCGCACACATTCATCTTTTCTCTGCTCGCTGAAGAACGTCAGCCTGCAGCCATATGCACCACACATAGTTGGTGGTCTTACCATCAACTGCACCCACATCTCAGATGCTCGCCTTGCTCTTTGGTCTGAAAAGTCAGCCATCAGCCAGCAGACGTTTGAACACCTGCGTCAGAAGGACCCCCTTCTGGTCAGTGTGACACGTAGCCATCGGCTCTTGTCACCTACTTGGCCGCAGAGGCTCCTGAAAGCGCCAGAGGTCTGCTCTCTGACTATCCAACTTGGAGCAAGACAGCTCACACATACATTCAGCATCATACCACAGCTTGATCCACCTGCACTCATTGGAGCAGATCTGCTGGTTCGACTAGGTGCCCAGCTGGACACTTGCAATCAAGTCCTTTGGGCCCGGGCCACACCTTCCTCTGAGCCTCGCTCAGAAGGCCGTGAACACTTGCTGTCCGGACAGACCATTCCACAGGCCTGCCGTGCAGTGGTTGAGGCCAGCACGGTTCTGCCCCCACTGGTCAAAGGAGTGCCTGTTCGTCTGACTCTGATGAAGCATCAGAAGCTGCCAGGCACACAGGCCTTCTTCCAGCCATCACCACACTTCTTGGAGCTCAACTTAGCCGTCTGTGGCACGCCACTCTTGGAGCTGAACAATCGTTCTGCCTACTTGTTGGTCGAAAATCCGACCCGGAGTCCTATCCACATGCCGGCAGGAAAGCCCTTGGGCATGCTGATAGATAGCTCATTCCATGACTTTGAACTTTCAGTCCCCGTGATCGGACAACTTCCGTTGTTCTTGAACGACAGACAGGTTGGTGTAGACACATTCAGTACTTTCCCTTCACAAATGATTACCATCAAGCGGCATGAAGCCCTTCCTGAGGAACCCATTTGCAGTGCAACCTTAGATACTGACGGCGGTCAGTGTCTAACGGTTTTTGCAATAAATACTCAACCCTCTGAGTCACCGGTTGAAAGCCCGGAACACCAGAGACCCTCCTCCTCTGAACCTTATGACGGCTTCGAGGCCGAAGTCAGCCAGCAGCTTGACAAAGCGGATGCGCTGGAGTCAGAGGAGCAGAGAGCAGCGCTTAGAAGCCTGTTCTATGAGTTTCAGTCCATCTTATCCAGGGACTCCCTGGACTGTGGACTCACAAACCTGCATACGGTTCGCATTCCAACGAACCCGAATGCCCCTCCTACTTTTGTACGTCAGTACAAGATTCCCCTCGCTGCTTATGAGTCGATCCAAGAGATCCTCGATCAGCTGAAGGAGAAAAACATCATCAGAGAGTGTAACTCCACTTACAACTCTCCCATCTGGCCGGTTCTGAAACCGACTGGGAAATGGCGTCTCACCATAGACTATCGTGCACTGAACAAACAAGTACCTCTCTCCAGGTGGCCTATGATCCATTTAGATCAGGAGCTAGCCAGAGTCAGAGATGCTCGTTTCTTCTCTACGGTTGACGTAGCCAACGGCTTCTGGACCATGAAGGTTGAGCCGGCGGACCAGTATAAACTGGCTTTCTCCTTTGGAAATCGCCAATATACTTGGAACCGCTGCCCCTTTGGCTACTCTAACTCACCTGCCGAGTTCAACATCTTCCTCCACAAAGCCATGTCAGATGCTGCTTCCAGAGGGAACCTCATATATGTCGATGACATCTTGATGAGGAGTCGAACCTTCGAGGAGCACCTGGCCGAACTCCGTCACGTGCTGCAACAGCTCGCTGACGCCGGAGCTAAATTGGCGATTCTCAAGGGACAATGGTGTCGAACCAAAGTGGAGTATGTTGGACTGCTGGTTGGCCCTAATGGAGTCGAGCCCCAAGCGGGACGCATTAGAGCCATTCAGGACATCAAAGCCCCAGCTAATCTGACTGAACTCAGGAGCTTCCTCGGAGTCTGCAACTACTCCAGGCAATTCATTGAGGAGTACGCTGAAACAGCGAGGCCCCTCACTGAGCTGCTTCGGAACGACACACCTTTCGTGTGGGACAGACCCCAAGAACTCTCCTTCCAGTTCCTAAAACAGAAGTTGGCGTCCGCACCCTGTCTGGCTTACCCAGACAAGGATAAAGAGTTCTACATAGAGGCTACTTTCTCCTCTCACTGCCTGAGCGCTGCTTTGAAGCAGAAACACGATCAGGACATGAGAGTTGTGGCATACGCCAGCAAGCCTCTGAGCAAGGTGGAACTCCAGTTCTCAGACTGCGAGAGAGCTCTCCTCTCTACAGTCTGGGCCGTCGAACACTTTCGTAGTTACATCGGTGGACAGAAAGTGATCATTGAAACGTGTCATCAGCCTGTCACCTTCCTAAACAGCCAGCGTCTGCGCGAAGGAAGAGTGTCAAACAGCCGCATTGCGACGTGGATGATGGTGCTCCAAGGATATAACATTGAGGTCAAGTATGGTCAGAACACCAAGCTAGCGCTAGGACAAGGGCTAGCAGGCTGCCAGCACTGTGACTCTGACTCCGTCATGGGCCCCCTGGACACACCTGCCGCAGTCTACCCAACCGCATCCAATCATCGCTACTTTGATGAGAATGTTTGCCAAGGGCTTCCGAAAGTTTACACTGACAGATGCGCCTACCTTCACGAAGGCCAGCTCCGTGCCGGGGTTGGAGTCGTTTGGGTGGACTGTGACACTAAGCAACCAAATCACTACCGGTTGGGCCAAAAGTCTAGTCAGTACGCCGAAATTGCTGCAGTGTTGATAACCCTCCAGCAGGCGGCAGCCTTGGACATCACTCAAATCGTCCTTTGCTCTGATTCAAACTACGCTAGACACAGCTTCATCTCTCACTTCCCCATGTGGAAGGAGAACCACATGAAAAACGCCAGGAACAGAGACGTGAAACACTCGGAGTTATTCCTAGCGTGTGATCTGCTCACCACTGAGAAAGGCATAATGGTCTACTGGAAAAAGGTCAAAGGTCACTCCAGGACCCTAGGTCCAGAGAAAGATGGTAATGACGAAGCTGACCGCCTTGCTAAGCTCGGTGCTGACCAGGGAACCTGCTGGGAATTCAAAGACGAGTGGCTTCCACCCAAGGCCGTTCACGAGGTCTGCGCGATTACTCGTCGCCATGCTAAACAGGCAGACGAACCTCGGACCGTTGAGGTACCAGTGTTTCTAGGCAGACAACCACAGGACGTGGACCTAGTCACCATGCAGGAACAAGATCCTGACCTGAAGCTCATCCGCGAGCTTCTCCAAAAGGGCCCGATACCTGAACAACCATCACCACCTATGGGCGCAAGCCGAGATTTGGTAACCCTGCATCGTCAACTCGCGCACCTGAAACTACAAAACGATTTGTTAGTTTACATGCGTGACGATCACAGCCCGCCGCGCTGGGTTGTTCCACTCGACCACAGAGGAGTGATGCTTGCCTACGCCCACGACACTCCGGTTGGAGGTCACCGCGGAACAAAAGCTACCCTCGCGTCACTGACAGAAGTAGCATATTGGCCATCGATGTCCAAGGATGTACACAGCTATGTCCAAGGCTGCCTCATCTGTGCCCAGTTTCAACCCTCCCAGCCGCTTGCTAGAGCACCACTGCAACGCAGGGGAATAACCTTCCCTTGGTCCCACCTGCAGATCGACTGGGTTGGACCGGTTCCCAAATCGGCAAGAGGAAACAAATATATGCTAACTGTAACTTGCAGTTTCACAAAGTGGGTTGAGTGCCTTCCTGCGCCAAACGATACAGCCGTCACAACCGCTGTACTGCTGATTAACCACGTTTTCAGTCGATGGGGACTTCCACTCTGCATTGACTCTGACCGAGGAACTCATTTCACATCCAGTGTAATGACGTCCCTGTTTGAACTTTTGGGAGTGGAAGTGAGATTCCACCTCCCCTATCACCCACAGTCATCCGGACAGGTCGAACGGATGAACCGCACGGTCGTCTCTATGCTCAAAAAGTACGTCTGCTCCACTGGGAAGGACTGGGACGTCAAGCTCCCTCTGGTCCTGATGACCATACGGTCCACTCCACAGCGATCCACGGGGGTTACGCCCTTTGAGATGATGACCGGCAGACTGATGACTCTACCACTGCACCTCCTGTATCACCCAGAGGATGTCAGTGTTGCCACTGCCTATACCGCTCATCAGTATGTGGCAGACTTGAAAACACACCTCAGAGCTACGTTCGCGCACGCTCAGAAGAAACTGGAGACCAACGTAGAAGGCGCTAAAGCCTACTACGACCAAAAGACAACCAGCCGCGAATACGAGGTGGGTGACAAAGTATTCTACTTTCGGTTCGCCTAACCGGCACGCAAAGCTAAGAAGTTCCTGCCCTGCTGGTCAGGACCATTTGAGATCGTGGCAAAACTCTCTCCAGTTGCATACAGGTTACGCATCACCAAAGCGAGACAGGAGCCTGTCTACAAATGGGTGCATGCAAACCAAATCAAACCCTACGTCAAACCATCCCCGCGGGTACAGAGACCAGACTCCCCGCAGGAGGTAGACGTAGTCGCTACATAGTTCTATGCATGGAAATGGAAAGGGGGGAAAGTGCACGTTTAACCCACTAACATGTACTAACCGACAAAGAACCAGCCCCCCCCCCCCCCCCCCCCCCCCGCCGTCACTTTCACTAACCAAGAGAAACTCCTTCCTAGACCGCTAACAGGATGTACCTACTAAAACCTTACAGGGTACTCTGGTACCTACACTAGGCTCTGATTAATGAATCTCTACGTGCAATCAAGACTTTGTCTGAAACCATACATCAGGATATTGTGTACACATGAGTGGTGAGAGATTTGATGTAGGACCTGCTCAGGGAAGTAAGTTCCACGCTGGACAGCTTGGTTGAAAGTCGTATTTCCCCGTACTTGGTACCACTGGACCTGCTCAAAGATCGCTTGACAGCTGCTACCCCTCTACTGTGCACCTTTCACAAATCCACCTAGCGTACAGCCTAGGCAGTGCAATTCCCATTCACGTTGAAAAAAAAATTAGAACTCGGTTTCCTGTTAAACGTTCCCATAATTGTGACACCTCACATCTATAGGTTTAGGTCGATGCTGAACATTGGTATTTGAAAGGACGGTAGGCATTTCCACTTTGAACTAGAAACCTGACACTCCATCACCTCAACCTCGAACAGCATGACTCAGAGATTGAGATCATGGACGCTTTCCAGGGTTGTAACTTTGCCTTCGATTTAGAAATTGACCAACAATTACTGATTGAAGGAACCAAATTTGCTAAGTTCACACAAAACCCGCGTGAACTTACTTTGACGCCCAAGACGCTACATTGACACAGATTATACAACCTTAATCTGCACATTGGTCGCCCTGGGGATGGGATGGCTCATCACGGCCGTGATTGCTTATTCCGCCTACAGGCGTGTTAAGAAACTCCAAGATAAGATGCACTTGCTCACCTACGGTGTGCCTCGTGACCGCGTTCGGGGAGACTCCAAGCGTGAATGTACCACACCTGTCTAAAGGGGGTGAGCAACATTTTCTTTATTATTTTGTAACCCTAAGAGTAGTTCTCACTTTAGTCTACCTCACATTTTTATCTGAGTGTTGCATTATGTCACATTCTTTATAAGCTACACACTGAATGTATGACCTAAGAATGTATTTTATGAGACCTCAAGGTTGCTATGAATTTTCTTGGATGTTATATGTTTTTTTTTTGGGTTTTCTGTATTTTTGTTTCTTACTTGGTCACATATTAACTAGTGGTTATGTGCCGGCCCAGCTCAGTCTGTCAATGACTCTGTCTGACGCACCAGCACATTGTAGTACCTCTTAGTTTTATGGTCCTTGTTTTAGCCCAAAGACTGTCCTGATCCACCCTTTGGACCAAAAAGGGGGGAATCTTGGGACCACATAGGTCAATGCGCGTTTGCGAACTATGGACCTCGTACATCACCGCGTGCTCCATAAACTGAACTGTATGGCCGGCGGTGAGATGCCTTTGTGTCCACTCGTGGAGTTAACCGCCCACCGACCTTCCTCCTTCTACACTACTACCTCTCGCATGGACGACATCATCATTGCGTACCACCTGCGTGAGTGGCTTCTTCTCGTTATGCGCGTTGGGGACTATCCCGTTTCCTATCCTCTTTGTGCCTGACAAAGACAAAGACCAAAGGCGCCAGGATCCAAGACAAAGACCAAAGACAAAGGCGTCCAAGGAGACCAACGTCCTAAGGGACAAACCCACCTGTGCTTCCGACAATCAAGTCGACCTACGTTCATGAGGAACAAACCCATCTGTGCTTCCGACGATCGAGCTTTGGGCGCGATCCCCGAAACCAAAAGGGGGAATGTTGAGGGTCTGACCTCATGAGGAAATTACTATGCAGTGATTTTCTCCAAAATGACTGTGCTTAAATTGTTCTGAAAAGCAAATAATCACATCAGCGCCAAGAAACTTCATTTCCCATGATGCTTTGCACACGGAAGCATTGTGATGACGTCACCGCCTAGTACCAGAAACACGTTCTGCGCATGTGCGGGAAGCCGTGGAGCTTTTCCCGCGAACTAAGACCATAAATCTTCAGCAGAGACAAAGAATCCTCGTTCTTTTGCCCAGGATACCTGGCGGTAAGGACACGCTTGTCAACGCTCCGACAACTTGAGCACGCGGAAGCTCTAAGTGCCAAGTTGAGCCACGCAACCGCTGGAAACTACACTCAACTCCATCGGGACCTGACTGGGAACGAGCGGAGCTCCATTCAGCTCTCAGAGACGCTCCGTGGAGAAACACTCGTGGAGCCAAACAACGGAGAAAGCATTAAACCGACGGATGACGCTGAAAACTGCGGAGAAAACGGAGAACCGTCAAATCATAACAGCGGGGACGCCTTGCTGCTTTGGTGATCAGAAAACTCATTTTTTTCTCTCTCCTTTTCTTCTCCCGTTTCCTCTATAGTCCAGAATAAGCAATAAAACCGCGCTATTGCTTAAAAAGTAGCTTCGTGTTTTCCTCTTTCGCTCCCAATTCGTCCTTCGGGTCATTTTGAAAGAATAAACTGCTTATTGATCATCGCTAATATCTTTAGTCGTCAGCTCTGGCCAGGCTGCCGACTCCTTTTAGATTAAATAATTTACAAGTGACCCTTTTGTTGTTTGTTAACTTTTGAAGTGTTTGAGTTAAGTTTTACTGTGATTCTAAGCCACTAAGTGTTCGGGAAAGTAGAAAACTTTACACATCCAGGTCTCCTGTTGAATGCGAGGGGAGGGGCAGAGCCCCACACACACTCACAGCTCACTTTCCCCCACCTACTCTGGGGAAACAAAGACCCATTCATCTCTCACACACACACACACACAAACACCTTGAACATTATTTTGAATATACATCCTTTTATTATATCACATGGTTATTATTCATTTATGCCACTGTTTATTCATTTGACAAATTGTTAATTAAACGTTATAAAATTCAGATTTTCGTCTCCAGTAGCTTTGTTGTGTCGAAGAGAAGTCTCTGCTCCAAGGATTCTACGAACTTCAAGAAAGACTGATAAGAGTTTTGGATTCAATTTTTCCCCGGTAAAAGGGGAATGGTGCCCCGTATATCTAAGAATATCTTAATTAATTAATAAATCAGTAAATATTCCCATATTTACAGAATTTATTGAAGAATCCAAAAGTAAGTTGAAGCTTACTAATTGTTCGCTCCTAATAACCCCAACAAAACCAAAGAGGATTTAAAGAATGAGAAAAAAAAGTAGAGTTTGAAAATGAAATTCCAACTAAGTTCAATTTAGTTAAATTAGTAATTCAAGGGGCTGCACAATGATGCAGTGGTTAGCGCTGTTGCCTTGTAGCAAGAAGGTCCTGGGTTCAAATCTGAGTGGAGTTAGCATGTTCTCCCTGTGCATGTGTGGGTTCTCTTCGGGTGCTCCGGCTTCCTCCCACAGTCCAAAAACATAACTGTGAGGTTCATTGGTCTCCAAATTGTCCTTAGGTGTGTGTGTGTGTGTGTGTGTGTGTGTGTGTGTGTGTGTGTGCGTGCGTGCGTGCGTGCGTGCGTGCGTGCGTGCGCGCGCTTGGTTGTGTGTCCTTTGTGTGTCTGCGTTGCCCTGCGAAGGACTGGAAATCTGTCCAGGGTGTACCCCGCCTGCATGCCCGGAGACAGTTGGAGATAGGCACCAGATGGAGACATTGGATGGATGTAGAGGGTCAAAGGGCAAAGAGGCTGTAGGACATGTGCAAGAAACTCCCATTGCTTTGTTCAGACATGGCTTTAACACTTCCTCGTGGATACTTTTAAAATCCACGTTTATGATCTTGCTTTTAAATCATAAACTGGGTTATTTTTTACATTTTAACTTTTTCATCAGTTTTACTGATTCATGCATCTCCACTATGCAATATTTTAGCCTTTTGTTGTTTTATTAGTATTTTTATCTGGTTTCACTGACAATTTTAATTGGCTGATTGGATCTCCTTTGTTTTATCTTCAAGGTTGTATTCTTTGTTGTCATGGCTTGTTGGTCTAGTATAATTACTGCAACCTGTGAGGTGCTTTGGTCAGCTCACACGCTGCTTATAAATGCACTTGATGCATAAACGGGTATGGGTTAGGGTCAGGAATACTGGTGGAGCTTTATCTCCATCATCTTCTTCCTGTGAAATGCTTTAATTCTCTGCTCCCTTTACATTCCAGTGTTGACAAACACAAGCTGCTATAATATTCATCTGCCGCCGTATTTTACTCTCCAGTGATATTTTGTGCGTCCTAAATTGTGTAGTTTATAAGTCGGCAAGCACACATGAGAGCACGTGTGGTAAAAGCGACAGTAAATCTGTTTTCAACTCAAAACGACGGCACCCACTGAGACGTGTAAATGTTAAATTTGTGCAGTGCCACCTGCTAAATGGTGAGGCCGGCGGTTTTGGTAGCGGCTGTTAGACGTGAGCTAAATCCTCTCCAGATATTCTAGAGCTGACACTAATGCCGGATCAGGAGACCGTAGCTCACTTTTATGGCTCTGCTCACATTTATAAGATCACCGAGCCGCCCAGTAGACTTCAGCAGTGAAACATTGAAATGATCTCCATACGGAAGCCTGAACGTGCCCCTGGGAACTGGACTGGTGACGTTTTATTTGGCAGCGTACCAAGCCAGTCGTAATAAAGAGCTGTTACCAGTCAGTGTCAGTTTATTCCTCTTCCTCTCCAGCTCCCAATAAACCACGTTGGTTGTTAAGCTTACACACGTTTTTTATTTTATTCATTTTTTACTGCGTGGCCTCCAGGAGCAGCAGAAACATCATTAATTCTGTTAGCGTTCACAGCCTGCTCATTCACAGCCATATGCAGAGGAAGCGGCGCCCCCGGTAGAGAAGCCCATTTGTTTACTAAATTGAGCTTATCTGTAGAAAGTAGGGACATGGTATAATATAATAACACCAAGCAATTAGTGCATGCAGCCTTCACTTTGTTTACAGACACCTCACACACACACACACACACACACACACACACACACACACACACCCAACAACCTCTCAGTTTTCTCTGTTTCTAACCACTGACAACACAAATTAACAAAGCAGTTTCCTTCCTCTTCTAAGGGCAGTCCCATCTGTGCAGCAGATGGATCTGCATGGCTAAACACGTTTTACTGGATTGCATAATTCAGACTGAAGCAGCCTGTGCTCCAGACCTCGTTTCAGCAGACATCACATCCACTGAGCAGGAGCATTTGTGACCGGTGCTCTCAGTGAGCGCTGTTTGAAATGTTTTTCATTTAGACTAATCACATTAGTGCCGTATTTATTAGCTTGTTGTAGCCTGTCACTGCTTGTGAAGTCCGCTGGCGTTCACCCGGCTGAGCTGGAAGCTGCATTGCAGTATTTCGTTTCTCCTTCCTTCTCAGAATGGTACAGAAGGGCTCTGCGTGTCCTCTGAGAAGATGCACCATCAACCTCCCAGCAGATGTCATTTTCAGTCTCATGCAGCATGAAATCGAGTGACTCATTAGCTTTTGCGTGCACCCTTTTCTCGCTCCTTCTCTCTCTGTTTCTTCTTTCTGAGATAGTGCAAGGGTGCCCGGGTAACAGAAGTGTATGTCTTTTACAAATCTGCCCATGTTCACAATTTACCGTGCAGAGAAGACAAACTGGGTGTCGTCTAGCGACAGAGACAGAGACGTGTTAGGCCAGTGGGCAGTAACATTCATTAAGATACCATCAAGATACTAAAGAGCTCCCCTTGTTAAACACTCGGCTCATAAAATCCCCAACAAAGGATCCAGCAGCAGAAACTCTTCTTGTCTTCAACCAACTAATCTGCTGCGCTCCCTTTTCCTGCCCTCTCTCATCCCTCCATCTTGCTGCATTTTCTCATCTCAGATAAAATCTCCCATCGGTCAAACACACACGTGCTGCTACTTTCAGTTGCTTTTCCTAATCGGTGGCTGACGGCTTTTTGTGCAATTTCTCAAAATATCTCATGAACTACTGGAAGTATTTTAGTCTAATGAACAAGTTCACTGAGAAACTGTTGATTTCTTGTTATTTTTTAAATTTGATCGGCCGCTATGTGTTTTTCAGGCAGGCTGAACATGAAAACAGTCTCCTACACCTAGCTCCTGCATTAGCTTCTGATAGAAACTAGACAGTAAAACTCAAGGATGTGAAAAGTCTGACGGATCTACGTCACACTGTCACTTCAAATTCATGGACTCAGCTTTTCCTCACAGAGAATGAGTCTCAAGGCATCCATTTATACTGGAGTCCGCTCGCCTAGTGAACTAGACCAAATTCTTGCTTTGCAAAGTTTGGTCTAGGAACGCTCCATTGGAACCTCTGCAGCACCTAGCAGCATTCTGGCTGGCCAATCACAGCTCTCTAGAGGTGTTTCATGTTTATGTTTATTCATTTAGCAGACGCTTTTATCCAAAGCGACTTACAGTTTATAACCTATAGGGTATGTTGTGATCTGTGGGGGAAACCGGAGAACCCGGAGGAAACCCACGCATGCATGGGGAGAACACGCAACTCCACGCAGAAAGGCCGCGGCCGAGTTTCGAACCTGCAACCTTTGTGCTGCGAGGCAACAGTGCTAACCACTGCGCCACCATGCAGTTTCAAACTGATAGAGTGCTGTGACTGGTCAATAATGGTGGGCCAATCGTAGTGCTCTGTCTGCACTTTGTGGGCCAATCAGGGCCTTTTTTTGTCTGGTGGGTGGGTCGATGCAACGGAGTGGAACAAGATAGCGACAGCTAATTTGAAACAGCTTTTACATCAATTTTGGACTATCTGGACTTGGGCTTTATTAGAATCAGGAGCAGATAGATGTATTTACGTCCTCTATTTAGAAAAAGGATGCATCTACACATTCTTCAACAGCCGACTGCCTCGTTTACATCTGTTGCAGTGAGTACGTCACGTATTTGGTTGTTCAGTAGCGTGCAGAGATCGTTTTAAAGGCAACGGTAGAACCCGCCCCATGACAAGAACAGTCAATGGAGCGTTATTAATAACATATTTGCTTAGTCTGACGTGCCAGGCTAAGAGTCCACTGCAGATGTGTTGGAAGGATAAGTGAACTACATCTACATAATTACCTGTTTCAGTCAGCGTGATGCTGACCACAGACGCTGACCTTAGAAAACACAAAAATAGAAAAAACTGTCACATTTACAGATATCCAGGATAAATTATCCATCCATCCATCCATCCATCTGTCCGTCCACTTATCCGCTTATCCAGGGTCGGGTCGCGGGGTCAGCAGCCTAAGGCGAGAGGCCCAGACTTCCCTCTCCCCAGCCACTTGGGCCAGCTCCTCTGGGGGAATCCCAAGGCGTTCCCTGGCCAGGTGAGAGACATAGTCCCTCCACCGTGTCCTGGGTCTACCTTTAGGCCTCCTCCTGGTTGGACGTGCCCGACAAACCTCACCAGGGAGGCGTCCAGGAGGATGCCTCAGGAGGACAAGTTATTATAGTAAAAATAATCTTCAACCCATAATCCAGGCTCTTTAATGAACCTGGTAAAGTCCTTAATTGATGAACATCTGCACGTGATTACCTTTGGAGTCAGATGAAGATGGCTGCCACTGCTAATGGAAGTTAAATAGCGTAAAAAGAGTAAAAGTCCATCAGCTTTAAGGATTTGGAGCTAAAATCTGGACAGTTAGCTGAGATTAGTTCTCAACCAATCGTTCACATTTCAAACAGATGAAACAAGCTCTTGAAGTATTGCATGAGATGCATAATGTGCATTTCAACTCCATCACACCTCAACATTAGATGATTTTATTATAAATGAAAGGCTTATTTGTTGGGAATAACAGTAAAGATATAATTAAAGACAGGAAGCTTTAACATGGACTCTTTTTTCTGTTTTCTTTGTCGTGTCACTTTTGACTTCAACTTGAAAGCGGTGTGTGTGTGTGTGTGTTTTCTTTGAGCGGTGGTTCTTTCTTCATGCGTGTGCTGCCACATACAACATATCTACTTATTGATAGCGTGTCTGTAGCTGCAGGGAGAGTTTCACCTTGAGTGCTGATGAGAAATCCGCTTTGCTGTCCTCTTTGGTCGCCTGCTTCACCTCAGATCAATAGTAAAGGTTATTCATTAGTGTGTGTCCATGTGTGTTTTTGAATCTGTTCAGTGTGTGTGTGTGTGTGTGTGTGTGTGTGTGCATGCCCACCTGCCTCCTGGTGTTCCTGCCCTTGCTGACGTTTAGCTGCTGTATCAGTTCCCTTCTTCCTGGACCATTCCTCTGTCTGATGCATGTGTTTGTGTCTGTCTGCAGGTTTCCTTCATCCAGAACCTGGTGTTCTGCGTGGAGAGAGCCTACAGGGTGCCTGACTACGGCATGTGGGAGCGAGGCAGCAAATACAATAACGGCAGCACAGAGCTGCACTCCAGGTCAGTCAGAGCATAAAAACAACACACAGCGATCTGTGGGGAGATGTAATGTGTGGGTTTGCAGCAGTTTCAGTGGTCCCAGGTTGGTCAGCAAAAGTGTCAGGTGTTTGAATCAGCTTTCAGTGAAAAGTTTTTTGGGGGGGGGGGATTTGGGTTGCTGTTCTCTCTTTTGCTCCATCGATACACATGAAAGAGTTAGAATAACAGCTTCTGGGACTCATTGGAAACACATAAAAGTGATTTTCGTAGATCTGATGAAGTGTGGTGGACTTCAGCGTCCGTCATTTTCTGGTGAATGCATCAGATCAGTGCAGATATATGGACCTTAAGTCTCCACCAGTGATAACCTTCATGGAGGAATAATAACCTGACTGGTTTAGTTGCACCAGATCAGAACCGCATGGTCCCACCCGGTGCATCGAGCTTCTGTTACTGGTTTTCAGCTGATTTATCATCCACATTTGAACTGGAACTCCCCTCTCCCCCTCAGGGTCTTGATAAAGATCCTCAATTGATGCAATGGCTTATCTCAGGGAACCGTGTTCTTTCTTCAACAATCCTAGACTGTTGGTAGAAACTGGTGAAGATGTCCTCCAAGAAAAATAAATTTACTATTGTGTGTTCATCTCCTGTTTCTCCTCCACCTTTGCTTTGGGTTAGGCAAAAAGTCCTAAAGCAACTGGCTTTCCTGAGCAGCCCAAGTCTCTTTAATGTAAAGATAAAGGTGGTGCTATAAAAAAAAGGATTTTCTGCTAACAAACAATAAATAAACTCAGTAAACTCCTCCCTAAACACTTCTGTCATTCCTCCAGGTGTGACTCACAGCAGTCTAATAAAGTTCTGATTTATAAAACTTTATTTTCTACTCAGGAACAGTTCCAGGATCCAGTCTGAACCCTCTCACATTCTGCTTCAGTCCTGATGTCTTCGTTAAACATGCAGTGAACGTATCTTAAGTAAACCCAAAACATTCTAATAAACATGTAAAACCTGTAATCGGAAGGTTGCAGGTTCGAGCCCCGCTCAGTTTGTCGCCGTCGTTGTGTCCTTGGGCAAGACACTTAAACCCCCTTGCCTGCTGGTGGTGGTCAGAGGGACCGGTGGCGCCTGTGCTCGGCAGCCTCGCCTCTGTCAGTGCGCCCCAGGGCAGCTGTGGCTACATCGTAGCTCATCCCCACCAGCGTGTGAATGTGTGTGTGAATGGGTGAATGACTGGTTGTGTTGTAAAACACCTTGGGTGTTCCAGGACTCTAGAAGGCGCTATATCAAATACAGGCCATTTTACATTATATGAAATTAATAGATGTTCCTTAACTTACACAAAGGAAAAATACCATCTAAGGCCCTGTCCACACGTAGCCGGGGATCTGCCAAAACGTAGATATTTTTCTACGTTTTGGCCTGTCATCCACACGAAAACTGATCTTTTTAAAAACTCCGGCCAAAGTGAAGATCTGCGTTTTCTCCCTTTTGGGTGTCTGCGTGTGGACAGACAAAACCGGAGTTTTAAGGTCCGCAACGTCACTTTCCGCGACAAAAAAATGCTGACATCACGTGTGCGACCTGTGTTTACACTAGCCGACAGCATGGATGCCCTCAGAGCTGCGCTCGCTTTATCAGTTGTCCAATCACTTTTTGCTTGTTTGTGTTTGCAAGCAGAATTACTGCTCCTTGCAGAAGACCACAGACGAAGGACGATGTTAAGAACGGGGGAAGTACTGCCGCCTACAGGTCTGGCATGTCCTTAACAACATATTTATCCGGGTACGTGTGGACAGAGTTTTTTTTTTAAACGAGGTGGTGTGGATGCAAGTTTTTGGAGGGGCGGATATTCGTTTTTTCGGGGGGAAAAAACGGCTACGTTTGGACTAAGCCTAAATGTTTCTTTTGCCTTTAAGGCATTCATATATGAAAGTGATCAAATTTACATCAAGCAAATAAGAACGAAAGATGCTGATGAGAAACGTCGCATTTAAGCAGCCATTCATTCATAAAACGTGCTCTACCGAATGACTGACATGCTAATTAAACATTTAAACCATAATACTATTACTAGTAGTAGTTATTTTTGTACCGGTAGTAGGATTAATATCATTAGCTCAAGTTATAATATAACACTTATTGCTCCAAATAAACAATAAAAACAGGACATTACGCTGGTGCAAATGAAAGGGGACGTCCATTCTGGACTGCAGTTTGTTTCAGAACAAAGGAGAAAGATATTTGTGAGGGACTGAAGGAGACAGAGGAGGACGGGGACGGGGAAAGAAAGATAGATCTGTGTGTGTGTGTGTGTGTGTGTGTGTGTGTGTGTGTGTGTGTGTGTGTGTGTGTGTGTGTGTGTGTGTGTGTGTGTGTGTGCTTGCGTGCGTGCGTGCGTGTGTGTGTGTGTGTGCGTGTGTGCTTGCGTGTGTGCGTGCGTGCGAGTCAAAGTGTTGGAAACCATACTGCTGCTTTACTCATCTGTAGACATTACAAGACTATATTTCTAGAACTACGTCCTCATAACCCTTACAGAAACGGACATAACGGCTGTGGATCATTTAGAAATATGTCGAGAATCCATAAAGAATTATTACCTGAGCACATTTCCCTTTAATGTTATGAAACATTTTCATTCGTTTTCCGCTGATTACTTTTATTTGACTACAAACGTTATGGCTCTGTTCAGCCTCATTGCTCTTACTGAAGGAGGCGAGAGCTGCAGGAGACATGCTCTTTACTGGGAGAGCTCCGATAAACTTGGTCCAGGACAGAAAATGTAAGGACTTGCTGCGACCAGAGTAAAGCTCTTGTATTAGCATCATTTCAGAGAGAGCTGAAGGAGACTAGTGAGAGAGGGAGACATTAAAGGAGAGGCAAATGATTTCCTTTTTGTTTTATTTCTTTTTATTTGTTTGGTTTTCATCATCCTCCACCAAAAGGCCGCTGATCGTTTCGTGCCTCATGACTGTTCTTTTGTCTGTGATGTTGGTCTCAAGAACCACCAAGGTTTCAGAAAGTCCTGATTGGCTATTCATCTTTAACTGATCAACCTTTGATGTCAAACCGTTTCACGATGTCCACTAAAGCAGGTTAATGTGGATGTAGCTGAGAGTCAATCGTAGCACATACCCTGGCCATGGCTTATTTCCACAGCACAAGATAAAACCAGTTTACATCACTGGAAGTAAGATCTCCAACTGGTATAAATAAAAGTGTTTGCTAACACATTGCAGCATTTCTCCGTATCAAGTATAACCATCATGTTTGTATAAACCAGTGTGTGATGGTGATGGATGTCCTGTTTGGATTTGTGTAAAAAAAAAGCCTACCCAGAGAAAGGAGAGAATCATGTTTCCTTCCCATTTACACTCAAACACATCATCGGAGATGCTGGCAGGAGAGTGGACAGAAAATGAGGGGAGGGGCTTATTTCCACATAAAGAGGGACTGCACACCATCAGAAAATGTAACTCCACCCCTAGTTAAGATTTGAAAAACACTATGAAAGTGGGCGTTGCCAGGAGGCACGGAGTGGCATGGCCAAGTGTGGGGAATTTCCATCCCGGGAGGGAGGGGGAGTGGGAGTAGGGATGGGTACCTTTGACATTTGAATCGATCCGGTACTAATTACCGGTACCTACGAATCGATACCGGTACCTAACGGTACCAATTTTCGATACTTTTGAGTGTTTATTATTTTAATTCTCTTTTATAATTAAATATATATTTTTCTCAATATATAACAATATTTGATAAATATCACAATAGATAACATTCAACTGTTTGTATTTTAACATCGTCCTTGTAGTTTTATAAGCTGATAATTAAACTGAAGCAAACATCTTTACTGTGAACTAAATTTACTGTGTATCTTTATTCCTTTTGCAGTCCTTTTTCATTTGATTTTTCCTACTGGGAAGCTAGAATTTCCGAGGAGAAAGCGAATGCACCATTAGCTGATAACAATGGTAGCAATGGAAGCTAACATATCAAGCTAACGATATCTTAAACAGTTTATTTAGCTGCTGGAGCAGATTAACACGATGCCTCACACTTAGATCGTCACTGGTTTCGTCTTCACCCATCACATTTAGTAAAGTGAAGCCAAACTTTAGAGCATGTTCATGTTGTTCTAGTCGGAATTTCGGCGTTCCGAGGAGAAAGCGAACGCACCATTAGCGAAACGGAAGCTAACATATCAAGCCAATTATATTTACCTACCGGAGCAGATTAAGATGAGGATGTCTCACTTAGATAGTTGTCGCTGGTTTCATCATCCAGTTACCCATCACATTTAGTGAAGTGGACCCAAGCTTTAGCCTGCGTTCTCTCTACCATGCTGCTCTGTTTACAACTGGTTCACAGCAAGCAACGACAAAACGCTCTTGCGCATGCGCAACTGTCTTGGCAAGTTCTCGTTATGATGGACGGGTACCGAAACGAGGCACCGTTTGAAATTATGTGAATCGGTGCTCGGTCGGTACTATGGAATTCGGTCGGTACCTTAAAAGTACCGAATTCGGTACCCATCCCTAAGTGGGAGGAGACTGTACCGATAACGTGAAATTGAACCAGCCCCAGTCAGTCATAAATTTAAAATGCAGTAGCCACAGTTCCACCCACAGGGGGCAGCACTAAGACATTTTTAGTAGGGATGCAGTGATACCACTTTTTTCCAAACTGATACGATACTGATACTTGGATCTAAGTACTCGCCAATACGGATTACCGATACCGATACTCCTACCACACAAAAAAATGCTATGAATTGGAATACAGGTTTTATTTTCTTCTCTGCTTTGAACAGGAAAGACTGTGAGGTAGATAAAAAGTAAAATATATGAATAGAAATGATCACAAAACTAAAATATTAGGTGAACAGAAATGGCAAGTTACAGTAAAGCCACTTCCAATAAACTGCATTGGTATCGGTTAACTTTTACCGATACTGGTATCGGTATCGGTACCGATACCGATCCCTAGACCTAGATTCTAGATTTAATCAAATCTACAAACATGTCAAAAAAAATCACAGAAACAGAAAGATTACATTAGTAACGACCAAATTATACCGTTTATAAGCAAAACAAAGTTATTCAGGGGTTTAGGTACTCTTTACTGTCCTAATGGGTGTGACCCCGCGAGGAAAGTTGACCATTGAGCAGGGTTGATGGTTTATCCCTTGGGTCCATGTGGCAGGGGTGAGGAGTGAGCACCACCTCACCCCTGCCACATGGACCTCAAGGGATAAACCATCAATCCTGCTCAATGGTCAACTTTCCTTGCAGGGTCACCCATGAATACAGTGGGAGGGTTAAGGATAAGTGTAAAAATAAACCTAGTCGGGGGTTATTTTGTAAGTGGGCAGGTTCTCTGGTTGCAGTCTGGAGGATGGTCAGAGTCTCTGCTCAGCCTGTCTCTCCAGCTCTTTGTGACTCTAATCAGATTGAATGTTCTCTCATTTGTGCAGTCGGTGGTACAAAGTTATGGGTGGTTACCTCAGCTGTAGGTCTTCGTTGGTGCCTTTGTAGTTTTTGCTTTCAGACATTCCTTATCAGATTCTCTTGGTTCCCCAGCATCTGTCCGGGTAGTCCGTGTGACATCAGGAAGACCACCATTTATAAGCTTTTTTCTCCTCATGTACCAAAGTCAGCCTGACACCCCCAACTCAAACACTGGTGTTCTCCAGACATTGGACCGTCACATTTACACTAATCAATATGTTTACCTCTTGTGACCATAACTATACCTTTCAAATCCTTAAATAGGGTCTAATTTTCAGTCCCAGTGGGTGCACAAGTCCAAAGTGCACCCTGTACATCAAACCTGGACCACTTAGCAGCAGATAATACCTCTACAGCCATCAGCTTTGGGTTATCCTGGCTGTAAAGGAAATCCCTGCCAAACCCGAGCCCTGATTGGAACTCGCTGCGGTTTCAATGTGGTGACATCACACTTTGGTCTCAGATGCACCCAGACCAGCTGTTGACTCATCAGTCCAGTCTGCACAGAGACTGAGATCGTTGTGACTTTTACACTCACATTTAAAACACTCTTACAAATGTCTTTAACCACACAGCCCAGTCCTGCTGCGGCTCTTTTATTATAGTCCAGTTCGGAAAAAATCCTCAGAGCATAAAAAAAGCATTAGCGAGGTGGTTTTAGAACTATTCCTGCTTTCAACGCAGTGAGCGAGGCCGCTACCTGTATGGAATATAAATAAGGGTTAAAAGATAAAACCATGTGAGTGTTATTCTGATTATGATGTGTAGGAGATGGTAAATTGAGTGCTTTAAGAGCTTAATTAATACATTACCTCTACTTATGACCAATAAGCTGTGATACTCTATATAAACATAGAATATCAACCTGCTTGGTCTTTGGGTGTTTAATCAGAAGATTCTAGGATTCTTGTTTATTCAGGGATTATAAACACTTTGTTTTGATTCAGAAAACAGTCAGGGTTATAAAAGTAAGAATTTATTTTCCAAACAATTAAAACATGACAAGTTGAATCATATTTACTGTGATGGATGGATCTAGGTGGAGGAGATGTGATGTATGGTGCCTATGTGTGAATGTGATGCTATCAGAACTTCCGTATCTAGGAAAGCTGAGTCCTGGGTTTAAAAGGGAAACAATTTGTTTTGCGTTAAGCTGTGAAGTTGATTATTATCAAAAAGGCATCAGACGCTGTCTGTGTGTCTACTACACCCGTTTGGATCCAAGATGTCAAGGAGCCGATGACCCCAATGCACGTGGTTCGTAGAAAAACACCCGATGCGACCAAGTCAGTCTTGAGTTGCCTACGGGTCACACGATGGATGAAATTGGTTGCATCTTAGAGCAGCTGTTTCTGAGTAGCAGTACGAGCAAGTTGCTTTGTTCTGAAGGAACAGGTTTGTCTGTCAGCTTTGCAGCAACCTTGACGGCGTGTCAAAGATTGCTCTGGGTTAAAGAGACGGCCGTTTCCATAGCTTCCTCTAGAACTGAGTCACCGTAAAGTGAGTTCTGTTTGTAAAGATGGTCATGTTTTGATTTTCTAACAAATCAAAGTACTACTCAAAGTAAAAGTTACTTAGTTACATTTTTGTCAGCGTAAGGATGGCTACATCTAAGTAGTGCAAAATCACAATGCAGGTTCACAATTCGCTCGTGTGTGCACGCACACACATACACACACACACACACACACACACACACACACACACACACACACACACACACACACACACACACACACACACAATTTGATGGAGCGATTTCTATCCAATCAGTGAGAACAGGACGTGCACATTTCTTTTCTTTTTCTTTCCTTATTGAACATGCTTGCAAATCAATAGACAACCCAAAGCATTCAAAAAGTATCCAAAAAGAAACCCACACATATGTATATGAACATGTTCAATGGGAAGGGAACGAAGCTCTGGTAGCTTATATAATCCCCCCAAATCAAATTTCAAGAAAGATAAAACAAAAAATATATATATTTTCCCTACACTGAGTGTCATTGCCATTTTCCTATAACATGTTTTATCCTCAATCACACAAACCAAATTTACATTTTCTTATGCCCCCCCCCCCCCCCCCCCCCCCGCCATGTTCACAGCTCCCAGTTCACCAACAATAGACAATTACAATCAAATGCAACACCCTTACAACTTTTCCTCCTCCTCCATGTAATTGATTAGTATAATTTTTTTATACTTCTCTTTAAACTTATGCAATGAGGGACTTTGCTTTAGATCCTCACTTAGCTTATTCCAAACTCTTACACCCGTAACAGAAATACAAAATGACTTTATTGTTGTTCTAAAATATGTATGCCTAAAGTTAAGTTTGTATCTGAAATTATATACGTTATCTGGTTTTATAAATAGCATTAATAATTTGTTTGGTAATAATTTCCGATGCACTTTAAACATAAATGTCGCTGTATACAGCTGAATTAAATCTTTAAATTTTAGTATTTTAGAATATATAAATAACGGATTAGTGTGTTCTCTAAATCTAACATTGTGAACGACTCTCAGGGCTCTTTTCTGTATGATAGACAAGGGTACAATAGATGTTTTATAAGTGTTACCCCATACCTCTACACAGTAAATAAGATGGGGATAAATCAATGAATAATGAAGGACATGGAGTGATTTATAATCCAAGTACTGTCGAGCTTTATTCATAATGTAGATGCTTCTCGCAACCTTATTATATACGTTTAATTTGTGGTTTCCAACTTAATTTATTATCAATTACTATTCCAAGGAACTTATGTTCTGTTACTTGCTCAATTTCACATCCATCTATTTGCAGCTTAACCTCAGTTTTATTAGCCATACCAAACAACATACATGTTGTTTTTGCTATATTTAATGTAAGCTTATTTTCAATAAACCACTCTTTAATGACGCACATTTCAATTTGGACCATCCTTTCTAACTCGCTAATATTATCTCCTACACAGAAAATAGTGGTATCATCGGCAAACAAAACAAATGTCAGTGTATTTGTTACATTACTCAA
This sequence comes from Nothobranchius furzeri, assembly GCF_043380555.1. Classification (NCBI taxonomy): domain Eukaryota; kingdom Metazoa; phylum Chordata; class Actinopteri; order Cyprinodontiformes; family Nothobranchiidae; genus Nothobranchius; species Nothobranchius furzeri. The sequence continues at coordinate 27,065,910 of NC_091749.1, forward strand.
ATCATTAATATATAATAAAAATAATTTTGGACCCAACACAGACCCCTGTGGTACTCCACAAACAATGTCCAACCATGTAGATGAACATTCTCCAAATTTCACAAACTGTCTCCTCTGTTGTAGATAGCTTGTCAACCAGCTCAACACTACACCCCTAATCCCATACCTCTCTGCCTTTTCAAGTAACATTTTATGATTAACTGTATCAAAAGCCTTTTTTAAATCAATAAATATCCCTAGAACATGTTTCTTCTGATCAATTGACGTTGCAACTTCTTCCACAGAATGCACCAGAGCTAGTGATGTTGAACTATTCTGTCTAAATCCATACTGACAGTCTGAAATTATCTTGTATTTATCCAAAAATATTTCGAGTCGATTATTAAACAATTTTTCAAGAATCTTGGAAAATTGTGGAAGCAATGAAATTGGCCTATAGTTCGTAAATTGATGCTTATCCCCAGTTTTATATATTGGTATAACTTTTGCAACTTTCATTAATTTTGGGAATACACCTGATTGAAAAGACAAATTGCAAATATATGCAAGTGGTTTTGAAATTCCTTCTATCACCTTTTTTACCATCATCATGTCAATGCCATGACTGTCAGTTGATGTTTTACCTTTACATGTTTTTACAATTTGTATTATTTCTTGTTCCTCTACAGCTGAAAGAAACATGGAATGAGGATTAGGTTTGATTTGTTTTAAGAATGGTGTATGTGATGTTGAAGAGCTAGGTATGTTTTCTGCCAATGAAGGCCCTATATTTACAAAGAATTTATTAAAGCTATCAGCCACATCACCATAATCATGTTTTACAATACTGTTTTCAACAAAATATTTCGGAAATTTATCATGACCTAAATTACATTGATTGGACGAGGTTTTTCTAGGATTGTACGTTTCAACTGTGATTAAAATTATTCTTTATTTTGAAAAAAGAAAAAAAGTTAATTTTTAGATGCCACCAGCATGTGAGGTATCTCAATGTTCTCATGACAAAACTCTAACATGAGACTGTGCTCTAACCTGTCACATAACAAGCTAAATGAAAGTCAAACATTTCAGATGGACCGTATGACAGCTGCTAACGATGGCCCTGCCCTACTTTACCTCTACATTACAGTTCCTTTATCCATGTCCATCCTAGAGCTCCTCTCTGACCTTCATGCTTATTTAGAGCAGCTGATTTTTAAAGCTAGCCGAGTTCATCCTTGGTAGTGGGTTCACTCACTCATTTAACCCTTCACCACTAAAATCAGTTTGTTCATCCCAATCCTCCTAAATAATCCTCCAATCGTCCAACTGGAATCCTTAAGGGTCCCGTAACGTCCATCCTGTCAGAACAGGCCTTGGGAGCCCAGGTGTTACTAGAACTAATGGTGTCTCCTCACCAGCGTGAGTCTCCAAACTGTGAAGGTTGGTCTCCAAACATGAACTTTAAATTCATGCATTTATCTCCTCTTGTAACACTTTAACATGTTTAAATGGCTTTGTTTCATGATAAGTTACACCTCCCAGACCAAAGATAAGATAAAACATTATCATAAACACTGCAGAAACGTCATTATTTATGAAATATAAGTTATTTTTGTTCACCATTACTACAGCCAAGAAATAAGATGCATGGATTTGATTAAACCACACTGTCTCATGCTGTCCTATATGTGTAACACACACACACACACACACACACACACACACACACACACACACACACACACACACACACACACACACTGCAGCAAGTTAGAATCATTGGAATGACTAATTTAACTACATTGAACTGCTTTAGTAAATAATTGTTTACACCTGAACAGTGTCAGGATGTTTTAACTCACAGAGGCCTGCAGGTCTTCTGTTTTATGAGCAGAGCGCTGAGAATCCGCTTGTTATGAACGCTAAACGTTATTTTGCTGCTTCCATGCAGAGCAGCAGGGAAACACATTTCAAACACGGAACCCAGTCTGGTTACTGAACCGAGCAGAATTCTGATGATGTCACACCGGTGCGCGAAGGTGCGGGATCCAACCCACAGGAGAAGAGGGAGAGAGGAGGTGAACAGCGAGTGGATCACATGGACTGAACTGATGTTTTTGAGCAAAACTGCTGTAAAAATGGCTGTTTGTCATTATCAAGGGTGTACCCCCCCCCCCCCCCCCCCCCCGGCTCATGCTGCAACACGCAACATTTATAATTTATTAAACCTACAATTTGTTTTTACTCAGTAACGGTTATGATTTAAAATGCAGCGAATTACAATTCTTTTCTAAAAACGTACTCAAATAAAAGTAAAAGTACAGATTTTAAAAACGACTTGAAAAGTATAAATATACAAAAAAGCTACTCAGTTACAGCAACGTGAGTAAATGTAATTCGTTACTATCCATGTCTGGTCCCTCCAGTATTTCAAGCATTGATCTAGACTTCACTAATGGAATTAATTTCTATTTTAAATAAATCGGCAGCTAAATCATCTTCAAGTCTCCTGAAAAGGTCCCATCTCGTTGTACGTTCTGGAGAAGCCTTCGTCATGTCAGAGAGGGAAGCGACGGATTCGCTCATCTGAGTTGTAATCTCAGAAGCCAGCCACTGGGAAACTCCACATTTTGGAAGTTTCATTAAATCCTAAAGAATATTCTCAAAAGACGACTGAGAAACAAATATGCCTGGTTTAGGTCACTTTTTCTGTTGAGTTGAATAAAATGACATCATCCTGTCCTCCAGAATGCTTCAGTATCAGGCTTTGTTGTTTTCTCTCCCCAGCTCTGTGGGTCTCGCTAAAGCTGCTCTGGAGGCCATCAACGGATTCAACCTGTTTGGAAACCAGGTATTTAAGCTCCTCCTGCAGCTTTTCACTGCTGGTTTATCCTCAAAAGCATCACATGACACAAGATTGAGGACCTAGAAATCTGCAGCGCCCCATTAAAGCTCCATACATCAGCTAGACATGCCTGATGGCTGCAGCGCCGCTACCTTGTGCAAAAACGGACAAGCTGGAATTAATTCCAAGCCACTCACATTTTCCCAATCAACCATCATGGCTGTGATTATTGCTGCTTCATCAGATCAATTCTGTATCGGCGGCGGTTTGGCAACAGGGCGTCGGGAGGCTCGCGTCTGTCTCAGCTAACTGTTTGTGCTTCCACAGACTTTGATCAATGACCGCGGTTGAGCCGGGCTTCTCCGAGAAGCTCCCAGCCCGCTGCTGGGCTGAATCCATTAACTGTGGTGTTTTCCTCGTCCTTGCTTCTTTATAAGGAAGCAGGAACATCCGTTAGAGCTGTCGACATGGCCAAGCCCTGCTTATTTACTTCTGCTGTTTTCTTCTACCACTCAGATTTGAAACAGGAATCTTATCCAGCCAAGTATTTGTAATAATGTAAAATGTGACATTTGGGCGACATTCTGGAGAGTTTAGAGGATTTATCCGACCTGAAGATGGAGTTTGTCTTTAAGCTCATCCGGTTGGAAGAGTTTATAGGGGTGAGCGGTTCAAGGCTCATGCAGTGTGAAGCTTCTGTTGGTGTGTGTGTGTGTGTGTGTGTGTGCGTGTGTGTGTGTGAGAGAGAGAAACACAGAGAGAGTCTCATCCCTGGGAGGGAGCAGTTGCATGCCAGCCTTGCAGTTGCTTATTAATGACCCCTATCAATCTTGATTTCCCAGCTGACTCTCATCCAAACGCGACTCCCCCGACGCCTCAAAGCGGAACATTTAGAACCGTCTGAGCTGCGTTATCACACTCACCACTGGCTGCACACTCACATTTAGCTTCGTGCTAGACGAATGGACACGGAGCTTTCAGGTTTGACAAGTTTTGATTTTTTTTTTCTTTACTGCTCCCCTTCGCCGTACGTACAGCAGACAGAGAGATAACTGCTTTTTCAGTAGAGACTAGCCATGGACAGAAGTGATACCTCCATGAAACGGATCACTTCACATTCAAGACGCTCAATAAACTTATAGAGCTACATAAACACGGGTGAATGAGCTTGTTTTATTCTTCCTAATGGCTTTTACACTCATCCAGTGACCTTGTTGACTGGGTTGTGAATGACCACGGTCACCAGTTCTTGTCACGTGTTCATGTATGTATGTCTGATCTCAAAATTGTGTGTACTGAAACTCTAGTTTCCCTCTGGGATTAATAAAGCATCTTTGAATTCAATTGTTACGGAGGTAGTTAGTGACATCATAAAAAGTACATAATTTAGACAACAATTATTTTGTTTTTAACTAAATTAAATCCATTAACTGATTTTAAAATGGTCAGATCTCAGGTTAAACAATACCTGAACCACTGTTTTCACAGCATCTACTGATTTATGTCCTGAATAAAAAGACATAGCCACCTTTCTGAAGTGTGTTTCTGTGTATAAGTTATCAATAATTACTACGTTACAGAAGGTAGCCAGTATTTTTAAGAGTATTATGCTGGATATGAACTCTGGCAGCAGATGATGATATTTATTCTTGTAAATAAGCAACAAACTTCATGTACATACCTGAAATTTGAGATATTTATAATCAGAATCAAATGTATTTGTCACCAAACCAGCGCCCCGGTACAACAAGACATCTGCACTGGCACAAACTTTCCAAGAACAACAGACAAATGGCACATAAAACACAGGAACAGGCTGACTGCGGGCATGCAACCACTTCACAATGCTGCCATTACTAGATAAAGCGAAACGGGAGACATGCTGGAGGGAAGGCATGAGAGAGAACCACCCCCCACCTCCCTTGATAAAGGGCAGAGCACATGTTCAGACAATCAG